>NC_046665.1:85808869-85831475 GCF_010883055.1 Belonocnema kinseyi
ATTTTAAAGACAAAAGAATTAACCAAAATAATGAATTCTTATACATATACCGATAAGGTTACCTACAACAAAAGATTCATTCCAAACAAATAATATAATAGTGGATATTTCAGCCATGAAATGATTTTAATTTTAAATCAAAATGTAACGCCTGATATTTTAACCAAAAGATACTTGAAGTTTAAGTAAAAACAGTTGATTTAAATAAAAAAATACCAATTTTTTACACAATAGTTGCAGGGAAATATGCAATAAAATTGATGGAAAAAGAATTTGGACCACCCTACTTGACCCTCTTTTCTGTATTTCTCCTAATACTTAAAAGAAATTAATTATTTAAAAAACAAGAAACATTTTCAAGAATAAAAAAATTTTATTTTTAAGACAAAAAGACAAATTGTCTACAAAAATTAAAAATTTGACCTAGAATTATGAATAATAAAAAATAATTTTTATCCAAATAGTTGATTTTTTAAAGAAAATAATAGAATTTTTAACCAAAAAAGACGATTAATTTTCAACCAAATTAATTAATTTCCAATCAAAAATGGACCCAAAATATGAATCTTCCACAAAACAGTTGAAGTTTTACCCCAAGAACGATTTGTCGATAGAAAGCTTGAATTTTTTACATAAATAGGCGAGTTTTATACAAAACAGTTAAATTTTCAACTAAAAAGTTAATTTTTAACCACATAATTGAATTTTAAACTACGCAGATCAATTTTCAACCAAAAATGAAATATTTAAATTAGCAGTTGAAAAAATAGAGTTTGAAACAAAAGAAGAATTAAATTTCTGAAGAATGAATTTCTCTAAACATTTTTCTAAATAATTTTTCTAAATTTTTGTAAAGAATGAATTTTTAACCCCAAAAGACAAATTTTCAAAAAAACATATACAAAATCTTAGGACAAAAGACGATTTTTTTAAAAAGCAGATAACTTTAAAACAAGAAGTCCATTTTCAACCAAATAGTTGAATTTTAAACTAAAAACTATTAATTTTCAATCAAACATGGAATATTTAAATTTGCACTTTTACAAGAATTAATTATTAACCAAAATAAAAGTTGTGAAAAGTTCTTAAAATGCCTACTGAAGAGGTGGATATACAACGAATAAAATGAATTTTTAACAATGCAGTTCAACTTCTAACTAAACGGTTGAATTCTTAATCAAGAAGATTAATTTTGTACCAAAAAATATGATTTCACAAGAAAATGCATAGTTGATTTTTAAAAAGGAAAGATTTTTCAGTTAAAAGAAAAAAAAATTCTACTAAATTAATGAATTTTAAAACAGGAAAGGCTGCATTTGACGAGATTTCGTGTTCAAAATCCTTTTTGCCCTTTGAATTAGGTTCCTTTGTCGACACGATTCAGGGGATCCTATTTGAAAAATTTCGCATATGTATGGTGACGACTGACGTCTGTTCAGGTGATTGTGCTTATCGATCGTGATTAAAATTCCAGAAAATAATTAAGCAAGCAAGGTGCCGAGGGCCGATGCCGGGAACAATTAAAACCCTCTTTGAACCCTGGCAATTCAAATCATGATTAAAGATGAGATGAAAAACTTATTTCAAAGGGAACCTTTGCTTTAGATAAAAATAGGCGATACATCATTTTTATAATAGGTCAAAATTTTGGTCGAAAAATATCAATTTGATTATTTTTATTATTACAAAGCTTATTATTTTCAACCAAGATTAATTTTCTACCAAATGAATAAAGTTTTAACAAAATACATGAGTTTAAAGTAAAGAGAAGAATTTTCAATTGAAATTTAAATTCAATAATCGAAAAATTCGTTTTTACTAGATTAATTTAATGTTTGACCCATCTGTTAATATTTAAACCAAACAGGATCTGAATTCTTAAACAAAAACAGTTGAATTCAGCAAAAAGAAAAACAATTAACTAGTTGGATCCTCAAGCAAATAGTTAAACTTTTAAGTAAAAAAGATCAATCTTCAGCCAAACATAGAATAAAATATTTGTATTTCAAGCTAGAAATATGAATTAAAAACAAGATGTACAACTAAAATTTAAGATCTTCAACCAAAAGAAATAATTTTTAATAAATTCGTTCAACTTTCAACTAAGCAGTTGAACTTGCATCCAAAAAAAGATAAATCCTCAACGAAACATATAACAGTTGATATTTTTAAGAAAAATTATTTCAATTTTAAATAAAAAGGAGTTCAAATTTAATTGAAAACAAGAAATTTTTAACAAAATAGTTAATCTTCAAACAAGAAATTTTTAACAAAATAGTTAATCTTCAAACAAAACATCTAATTCCTTGACCGAAAAGTTAAATTTTGAATTTAAAAAGATCAATTTTAACACTAAGACAATAGTGGAGTTTTTAGTCAAACATTATCAACCCAGAAAGATTTTAAACTCAGGAAGAAAAAAAATTTCAACCAAATTGTTGAATTTCGAAGCCGCAAAGAGGAATTGTTAATAAAAGAGGTCACTTTTAAGCAAATAGATGCTTATTATATAAAAATAGTTGAACCCTCAACCTAAATAATTGAATTTTTAAGGAAATAGTGAAATTTTTAAACAAAAAGTTGAAGTTTCGAGCAGAAAGATTAATTTTTTATCGAAAACTTGAATTTTCAACAAAATACATGAATTTTTAAACAAATAATTAAATATTTCGATTAAAAAAGATAAATTTTCAATAAAAAAATATAAATTATCATCCGCAACCTAAATTTTAAGAGCTGAATTTTCATTTTAAGAAATGCGTTGGGAAAAAAACTATTTATAAAAAATAAGAATTATTTTTAACTAAGAAAACAAATTTTTAACAAAAGATTTAAATTCTTAACCAAGAAAATTGTCAGCAAAATGTCAGCCGAATTTTTATATTTTCAATTCAAAAAGGCGGCATGTCAACAAAAAGGGTAATTTTTAACTAAATAGATCATCTTTATACCAAGATAATTGAATCCTGAATCTAAGAAATTGAATTTTTAACGAAATAATTACATTCTAAAATAAAAAGATGAATTTTCAATCAAGAAGATTAATTTTTATTCAGTAATATGAATTTTTGTTTCCAATATAAAGCTCAATAGTTAAATTTTGATTACAAAAAAATTGTCCAAAAATACTAAGTTTTAATTAACAATAATTATGTTCAACCAAATAGAGAAATTTTCACCTAAGAAAGAGTTTTTAGAAAAGGAAGAAACAAAATTTAAACAAAATATTACTATGATACTTTTTCAAGTGAATGAAATCTGTCCTCTCAAAGGTGTAGAAAAGAAAGGATGGAATTATACTAAGACGAAAGGCAATTCGAGGGAAACTTAGTTTCCGGTTACAGGCATTTTTCTTGTTTACAAACCGTGTGTAGCGGAAATTGACGTAAAAAGATTGACTGGAACGATAAAATCCCTCTGACAATAACATGAACTAACGAAACCATTCACAAATTACATAATACAATTTTTGCCAGCTTTCTGCCCCTCCTCACCCTATATAAGTAATACAATTATTTGAACACCCCCTGTGTTACGTGATTGTTTTCAATTATTTTCAGCCCTGTCATAATAAATGCAATTTAGTTATGCAACACAAGAGAATCTGAATTAATACATAATTCAAAGTTATAAAAAATAAAAGAAAAAAACATTGAGACAATATCCACCTTCTATACTTTCCCTCCTCTACTCCCCTTCGCCGCTTTTTTCCCCTGACTTCCCCCTTAATTTTACCTCCATTTCCCTACTTCTTCCTCCTTTGCTACCACTCCCCTCACTTCCCAATAATATAGCTCCCTTTCGCACAACTCAATTTTCTTCCACTACTTCCTCTCCCTTCCCTGCCCCACACTTTCTCCTTTATTTCCTTTAGCTTCCTCTATTTTTACCTTTTCTGCTTCTCCTCTCTCCACTTTCTAGTACTAATCCCTTCCACTAATTTCTATACTTCTCTTTCACTGATTCTCCTCCCATCTTTCCACACCACACTTTACCTTACTCGCCCTCTACTATTACTTTCCTTCTTCACCCCCACGCCCTCTCTTCTAACTCTCCGACACCTCACTTCTCTTCACTCTTTCATCCATTACTTCTCCTACTTTCACTACCGGGGAAAAAGAACGACGGACGGACACACTCGAACAAAACTATAAGAGTTTCTGAACAGGTTACACTACCCTAAAAATATCAGTGAAAAACTTAATTTTGTAACCATTTTTTCATTTCTAGTATATGCAGTAGGGTAGTCCATTTCTTTTCGAATCTGCATGCATTGTCCCCAAATTTTTTTTGGAAGCACACTAAATAAATACGTTTTTTACTTACTGATACTTGAGGTTCTGCAAGCCCCATGAAGTATTTCCCGTAAAAAAATAAGTTTTTGCAGATTTTTTTCAGAGTCGTCAGTATTGGGTGAATCGAGTTGAAACTCAACATTTCATTTTAAAATTAGCTATAGAATACAAAAAAAATATTAGTTTTTAAATATCCACCCCATACGTTTGTTTTGTAGGGTCCGAAAAAAACCCGTAAGTGAAAAATTGGGTTTCGTTTTGAGCAGTTTACTTACTTATTTTCAACTTTTTAGTTTGAACAATGCAGTATTCAATTTAATTTAACAAAAATCATTGTTTAAACAATTGATTATTATTTGTAATAAAATGCCTTAAGAGTAATGCTATAAAGTTGCGGATTTTTCTGAAATATTCAACTTTTTGTTACATTTTCACTTAGAGTTAGATAATAATTAATGAAATTTAAGATAAATAATTGTTTGAACAAATTATCATTGTTTATAACTATCTTTTCCTATATTAATTCTAGTTAGCTACGGTTTTTTATCTTTAATTTTCAAATTTCTGTCCACTTTTTACTTAGTGAGATGATAATTGATGCAAGTTAACCAACATAATTCGTTTAACAAATCGTTATTGTTTATAACTACCACGTTTTACTTTAATTCTAAAAGGTCGCCGTTTTCTTTTAATTTAAAGCTTTCCTTTGACTTTTTGATTAGGGAATTTTCCTTTTTCAAAGACATCCTATTTTCACCCTGCTTAAAAAAATCCTCTTTTTCCTTCTTTTCTTGTTTTTTCGTAAAATCGAACTATTATTGATTGAAACTTTTTTTTATATAGAAATCCTATTTTCATATCTGTTTTCAAAAGAAATTTCTTTTTTTCTTGTTTTTTTATTTTTTATTCATTTATTTTTTTGCTTAAATGCTAATTGAATTAAGAAACCTGTTGAAAAATCTAAAAGTTTTAGACTGAAAATAAATTTTTTTAAATTTTCATAATCTATTAAAATTCGTTTATTTTGTGTTTAAAATTCTACCATTTGGTTGGAAAATTAATTATTTTGTTGAAAATTAACTTTATTGTTAAAAATGCACATTTTTTGGTCGAAAATTAAACTGTTTTATACAAAATTTGCCTTTTTGGCCTGAAAGTTTCAGAATTTTTTGTTTTTTTTTCCTTTCTTGACAGAAAAGAAGTTTCTTACTGATAACTTGTCTCTTTAGTTTGTTAATTTATTTTTTGTTTCTAAAAATGCCTCTGTTTGAAATTCAACTGGTTTGTACAAAAGTTGTCTTCTTGGCTAAAAAATAATTTTTTTGGGTTTAAAATTCATCTCTTTGGATAGAAATATAATGTTTTTTGATTGAAAATGCAAATGTTGGGTTGCAAAATAATCTGCTTTTCTTTAGAATTGAACTATTTGGTTGAAAATTAACGTTCGTATTATAAATTATTAATTTTGGGTTAAAAACTTAACTATTTTGTAGAAAAATTCGTCTTTTTTAGCTGTAGTTTCAACGGCTTAGAAGAAAATTTAACTATCAGAAAATTCAACTATTTGGTTGAAAAATTAACCGTTTGGTTAGAAATTAACTTTGTTGAAAATTTGTTCATGTATTTTGTTCAAAACTCGTCCTTTTTTGGTAGAAAATTAATCCCTTTAGTTGAAAATGTAATTTCTTGTTAAAAATTTATGTATTTTGTTGGAAAATCATCTTTGTTGATAGAAAATCAATTTTTTTGGACAGCGATGCAAACTATCGGTTCAAAATTAATTGCCTTAGTTGTGGATTCAAGTCTTTTGTTGAAAAATCGAATTTATGGGTTAAATTTCACTGCTTTTAATTCTAAATTGCAAAAAATTACAATTGAAAGATCAACGAGCAAATTTTTTGTTGAAAATTTATTTTCTAAGGTTAAAAATTAATTTTTCAATTGAAAATTCAACTATTTGAATAAAAATCAAAATGTTTGATTGAAAATATTTTTTTTTCGGAAATTTATATTTTTGAAAAATCTTTTTTTCATTTCAAAATTATTTTCTTTTTTGTATGAAAATTTGACTATTTCCTTCTTAATTAAAAGTTGATGTTTTCAAGTTTATAATTTCAACTATTTGAACACAGATTTATTTAATTTGTCGACAGTCCGTCTTTTTTGGTGGAAAATTAACCTTTTTGGTTGAAAATTCAAATGCTTCGTATTAAAAACTCTTCTTAGGTCAAATATCAACTACTTAATTTTTACATTCTCATTCATGAGAGTGTAATGTAGTCGTCCAAATTTTCGATCTCTGGTTTTTAACGGATCTTTACGTTTCGGCAATCACAGAATCTGATAATCATAAAATTTTGTCTATCTGTATGTCTGTATGTCTGCCTGTATGTCTGTATGTATGTATGGTTACCTGAATGTTGTAGCCACGCTACCTTTTGAAGGATTTATCCAGTCGAGTCTGCATTTCATACACTTCTGAAGGTCCCCAAAATGAAGGTTAAGTTCGTTAATCAGACATTTCCGACCAAAATAAAAAAATGGAGAGCATTTTCAAAATTTTGAAATTTTTTCTTCTTCAAATTTTACAAGTTTTTGTCAAAGTTTCTTGTAGATGGATAAAAGACTTAAAAATTATCTATATAAAAGTTTTTATTTTGATGAAAATTAGAAAAGTTATATACTTTTCAAAAATTTGAAATTTTTCAAAAAAAAAGAAAAAATTATTTTTTTCATAGATTCAAAAATTTCATCTAAAATTTTCACTAGATACCACATATATTTTAAAACTATCCTAGATAAATTTTTTAATAGCCCACAGTTTAACAAATTAGAGCATTTTCCAAATTTTCGAATTTTATACATTTTTGTCAAAGTTCCTTATAGATACGGTAGAAGACTTGAGCTCTTTTAAAATTTAAACAACATTTTTTTGATTTTTAGACATTTTTGTAAAATTTTCTGGTATACGTCAAAAAGACTTGTAAGTTATCCTAATGGCATTTTTAAATTCGATAAAACTTTAAAAAGTTATATGCTTTTCAACATTTTGAAAATTTTTTAAAAAAAGGAAAAAGTTTTTTTTTTAATAGGTTAAGAAAAAATTTAATCCAAATTTCTACTAGATATAAAATAAATGTTTTTCGAAACAATTATCATGACATTTTTTAATGAGACAAAAGTTCCAAAAGTTAGATTATTTTCAAAAATATGCAGTTTTGGTATTTTAAGAGATCCATAAGTTTAAAGCGTTGTTTTTAGTAGATGTTAATAAGATTTACAAATTATCTAGATGAAGTTTTTCAATTGAACACAATTATCGAGCGCAACGCGCGAGTGTCGTAATAAGTATGAGCCCGCGCAGCGGGCATATTTTTTTATCGAGAATTCATCCTTTTTGGCTAAAAATTGCTCTTCTTCAAACAAATCGTCTCACGTTATTTTTGGGGGACCCCTAAATAAATTCATACGTGGTTCAGAATTGCAGAAAACAACTTTAAATAATTAATTTACCCCTGCACCCTTCCATGTAACAGATCGTAACATTTTCCCGGACCCTCCCCCCCTCCCCCACCCAAAAAAAGCTTTTAAGTAATTCATGGACGGCCCCTAAATTGTTTTGTTGTTGTTTTTCGAATGATTTATGTCATTCGTTCTTCCTCCAGTTCGAAACTCGACTTGGCAAGGACCTGCGAATTACAGTTGTAATTTCACAAGTACGACTCGGAAGCGCAAATTGGAACGCGATTAGCTTACTTTGCGTGCAAGCACGCCTTCATTAAAGGTTAACGCTTAGGGCATAGAAGGATAATTTTGAAGGAGATTGGCTTGAGTGAAATAATTTACTATTAAGTGCTTGTTTCTTAAAATACTGTTTTCGCAATTGCAGCCTTATCACGGTGGCTACAAAATTTCATTTTTTCAATTATTACTACGTGTAGCGCAGTCATTACTAGAAAACATTCATGTCATTAAAACGTGATTAATCGTTGAAAAAAGTGAAAATTAAAAAAAAAACAATTAGAAAGCTCATGAAATTCTGCGCTGATTTTTTTTTAATTCATACGTGGTATATTCTCTTTAAACAATCAAAATTATTTCCATTAGGAAAGATACGACGCGGAAGTTTATAAGCTTTTCAACGGTTGTTTCGAAAAGTTTCTTGCTTTTTTAAAACCATTTATCACGTTTTAAAATCAGCAGTGATTTTAGTACCGCTCGCGCTATATTAAAAATATACCTCAAATCTTTTATAAACTAATAATATAAATATTATTCTTTTGAATTAAAAAAGGTTAGTTCCATTGGTATGTGTAAAATTAAAGTTAATTTAGAGGAATTTAAAGGACATATGATATAAGGGAATTCAAAAGAATTTGATGAAATTAATAAAAATTCAAGGTGACTTTAAAACTCATCAGGGATTGAGTAGAATTCAGAAAAATTTTATTACATTCATAAATTTCATAGAATTTAAAAGAATTAAGGATAAATAATTCTTCATATTTCTGGGTGTATTCTAAATAAACGCAAATGTATTGCAAAAAATATTTTTAATCTTTAAAATAGTTTGGAGTTACTTTCATTTATTAAAATTTATGTAAACTAATCTAAGATATTTCTAATCAATTAAAATCTCGTGAAGTCTCATTATATATTTATAACTTTTGAAAATTCCTTAAAAATAAAAAATTAAAAACCTAAAATATTTTAAATCCCGTTAAATTACTGAAATCAATTGAAAATGGCCTTGCAATTTTTAAAACAACGTAGAATCATAATTCTTCTTGGAATCACTTCCTATTATTCAAGTTATTGTGAAAATAATAAAAATATTGTGAAAATATTTCTAATTCTTTGAAATTTTGGGAAATACGTCAAAACTTTTTTAATTTCTTTGAAATTCTTTAGAATCTTGGAAAGCATTCTACATTATTTTTAATTATTTTACGTTTAATTAGATTTCTGAAATCAATTGAAAATTTTTCTAAATATTCAAAAATACCAAAAATTATTTCAAAAGAAATAAACAAAATTTCAGAAATAGGTAAAAATATCGATTGAAATCTTAATTATAAGTGAGTAAAAGTGACTAATGTGCATTAGTAATAAGACTATTGTTCTTTTGAATTAAAAAAATTTAATTCCATTTATTTCAGTCAATTTAGAGTCAATTTAGATTAATTGGAAGCAAATAAGAAGAATTCAATTAAATTCATAAAAATTGAAGGCAAATTTAAAAAAAATTAAAATGAACCAACTTTATTTAATAATCTTGATTAATAAAATAGATTAATTTAGAATGTAATTTTTATTTTAAATTTATAATAATAATTAGATAAGTTATTAGATCTATGAGCTTAAGGAATCTTTTTAATAGTTAATTAATTTGACTGAAAGTAAATAAAGTGATCTTTTTTTTTAAGAAGTGACTACAATGACTTTATCTTGAAAAATTAGTCCAAGTATGAGACATACGCTTGCAAAAAAGGATTCCGTAGCCTATTAAGTTTTTCAAATTTACCCTTCTGCCCCTTTACACTCTACTTCTCTCCTCGCCATCTCATCCTCTTAAATATTGTCTTATCTCGAATATCGGTTCGAGTATCATCTTAAATTTTATCTAGGATCCGTTCTCGAATCTCTTCGCGGCTTTCGTGTTAATTCTTGTTTTGAGACTTGAGATGAATCTCGTCTTGAAACTTGCCTTATACTTCGTCACAACTTTTGTATCGATGCTTGTCTTTAAGCTTGAGTCGAATATCTAATCTCGTCTTGAATTTTATCTCGAATTTCGTCTTCAATCTTGTGTCGAATCTTGTTCTCGAATCTCATCTGAAATTTCGTGTTGATTTTTATCTCAAATCTTGCATTTAAAATCATGTCGAATCTTTTTTCGAATCTTGTGTTGCATATCGTCTTGAATCTTTTCTCGATTCTTGTCTCAATTCTCGTGAATGTTGTTTTGAGGATCGACATAAATCTGGTCTTAAATCTTTTCTTGAATCTAATCTCGAATCTTTCCTTAAATGTCGTAAAGGTTTTTGTCTAGAATTGTGTATTTTTGCTCAAGTTGCATCTGGTATTGAATCTTGTCTCGAATCTCATCGCCAATTCCGTATCGAATTTTATCTTGAGGCTCGAGTTTAATCTCGTCTCGATCCTCGTCTCGAGTTTTGTAAAAAAAAATACCACGAACGACGGACGTGCAGCCGACCGAAACTATAAGGGTTTCTGTCCGGGGCTACGAAACCCTGAGTGAGTGTATGGTAGCCCTGATTATTCTCGACATTTAATTGCAGTGCTTTTTACAGAAATTTCCTAACTTGCCATTTTTTTTAAACTCCCTGACTTTTCCATGATTCGTGCATTTTTCCTATTTATGCATTTTACCCATGCCACTGATTAGGTTGTGTCTAATTCTTCTTCTCTGAAATCACAAAAATTTTCTACCGTCCGGGAATTTTAATTCGTCGAGCGGAATGCCACTTGAAAGTCTTCTGAGATATGCGAATTCAAATGATGCTGAGTTGATTTTACTACTATGTTGGCGGGAGTCACGGTGGGGTCGAAGATGCTCTCTCTATAATTTTAAGTGAAGCGCATATTGGATGGCAAGATTTCAATTAGGAAAGTTTCTACCTCAAATTTTCGAGACGCGAACTTTCGTTGCAGTTTGCTGATTTACTCCCGTGAATTCCCTCTTAAACCGCTCAGCGTTTGATTCTTAATAGTCTAAGTGCACTAATTATAAGTTCATTTGCTTAACTGCTCTCATCACGCCGTTTATAGCAAGAGTGATTTCAGATTTTAAATGTTCTTTATTTACCTATGCAATAATGAGATGTAATTGAGGATCTTAATGATTTAGAATATAGCACAGGTGTTCTAATTGGTCGAGAATATGCAATCTGCCAAAGTCAGATTATACTAACAAGACCAAGTGTAACAATGCGAGGTGCAGAAGTTCATTCGGATAAGCTCTTTGTGTTAGTCAATTCAGTTTCCTAATTACAAACACCATCATAAAGCAATTCATTACAGGCACAAATTGCACAATTAGTAAATTAATTTTTACATTTTTTTAATATATCTGAAAACTTCAACACAATATTATACAACTAGCGAACAAAGACACGATTATTGTATATTTCAAATATTCCTTTTGATAATATTAATTTCGAATTAAAATAATTATTTTTGAAAACTATACCCAAAACGCTTTAAATTTTTTCCATATTTTCTTAGATAAATCTTCTGAAGAGATAAAAATTGCTGAAACATCGCTTTTTTGAGGTTTACAATTTTATTACGACTACGTTGAAGCTGGTGCGGTTATTTTTGGTAAGAAAATTAAACAATTTAAATATTTTATAAACCATAGTTAGTGGTATCGAATAATCGAATGTACACCGGGAAGATCAATAATGTTAATGTAAACCAGATTTTTTAACACATTTAGTGATAACAATCATGCAGAATTTTAAAAGAGGTCAAACACAAATTGCGTACGACATACGTAAAGTACACGCATTTTCAAGAAAATAGTGGAGTTTTCAACTCAAAAAGATACAGTTAAGAACGAAATGGAAGAATTATATTTAAAGTTAACATAATTAATTATCAATCAAGAAAACGGAAGTTCTCAACAAAATAGTTAAATTTTCAACCAAAATCATTATTCTTCGATAAAAAATATGAATTCTCGAATAAAGTGTAATAGTTGATATTTTCACGACAAAATATTTTTATTTAAATAAACATGTATAAAAACAAAAGTCTGATTTTTAAACAAGAAAGAAGAATTTGAAACGAAAGAATTAAGTTTTCAAACCAACAGAGACTTTTTAGTAAATAAAAGAAAACATTATTCAACCCAAAAATGAAAAGTTACTAACAAAGTAAGTGATTGTTCAACAGTGAAGATAAATTTGCTATCAAAATTGTAAAAGCTACATTTTTACTCAAAAAACTAATTTGTTACAAAAACACAAATTTAAGAAAGAAATTAAATATTTAAAGTTACAAATAAATTCCTAACTAAAATTATGAGTCTTCAACAACAAAAATTAAATTTCAAATAATTAGTTATATTTTCAAGCAAACTGATGAATTTTCAACAAAGAAGGTTAAATGTCTATCAAAGAAGATAAATTTTTGACAAAAAATGGAATTGTTACATTTTCAGTTAATAAAATGAATTATTAATAAAAAAACTAAAGAAGATAAATGTTCAGCCAAACATGGAGCAGTTAATTTTCGGTTAAAAATATAATTTACAACAAAAAATGTCAACAAAATAGTTCAATTTTGAATAAACATTTTTTTAGTAAAATTATGAATTATCGACGAAAAAGATAATCTTTTAGCAAAGTAGTTTCACTTTCAATTAAGTATTTGGTTTTTGAACCAAAATAGTTTTTTTTTGTCCTCATTGACGTATAGCGAAAATCCTAAAAATTTAATCGAATTATAATATTAGAAGAAAAGTCCTGTGATCGACTTTAAACTGACAGGATGATTTTAGCAAACACTGATTTAAATACCCTTTAAATTACAGATTTTTCCATTTTTCTTTCTAAGAGGGAAAATATGGAAAACCTATAAAATGTCAAGTTTTGAATTGAATTTTTTTATTTCACAGGACCAAGATGTGAGAAGAAGGTCAAAGTTTTAATAGAACTTGCTCAAATTAATAGTTTCTGGAAACTTTTGATTTTTACAACTATTATTTCAATATAAATAATGCAATTAAAATATAAAGAATGTTTATTTTTTATTTAATGTGAAAATAACATTTGGAACATTATTTAACAATAAGGATACTTGTGCCCATGTCGAATATAAATTGAAATACTCTTTTATGCAACTGCTTTGATTATATAAAATGTTACATTATAGATCTTAAATTTTTCAAAGTTTCATTATGCACATAAATCTTAGACTTTTGTCACTCTTAAGCTTTAAAAATAAAATTTTAGTATGAATATAAAATAATTTATTACATTCATGTAATAAAGATGATCAGAAAATGTGAGAAATGAAGTCTTATAGAAAATTTGGATTCAATTCAGATAAGCTAATTTTATTCTAACATGATCAATAGTTCATCCGAAACTACCTTGAAAATATATTTTATATGTTTTTAAAATGTTTGAAAAATATTAAAAGTACGGTATGAAACTATTACACAAGCGGCGAGTTATATTTTATTAATATGAAAAATGTGCAAATTTTAAAGAATCATAATTGAATGAAAAAATGGTGTCATTCATATTGAATTTACTGGAATTTTCTCGCTACAATAAAGAAACTTAGTAAATCATATACAGAACTTTTTTTTAAATAATTGATGTTATTTTGTCATCCAGGGTAATTATTTAATTATTTTTTTATGTTAGATATTGCCGATTACTGGTAAAATAATTTTTTTGGGTAACAAAAAAAAATCTGACTGTGCCCGGATTGGAACCGCAAACGCTACTATTCATATGCCACCAGGGCTTCAGAAGATAACTTCTCGTTTCTCCTATACCCATTGACTAAAAACTAAAAACTGAAAGCTAACTCCTCCTTAGGGAAGGAGGGGTCAGGATATGGTCACTCGCGTACGCTGATGTCATACCGTGGCTGGAAAAAAACGAGAAAGCCTTGAAGGAGGTGAAAAAGAGGTTGAGAAGATGCCTAGAGAATAATCTGTTGTAGTTGATCGAGGAAAAGTGCGAGGTTATGGGGTTTAGGAAAGAAGGAGGAAGGGATAAGGGAGGAAAATGGAAGTATTGGGAAAAGAGGGTGCAGGAAGTGAAAGAGTTTGTGTACCTTTTCCTTCTATTTCGGAGGAATGGGGGAGAAGATGGTCATGTAAAAGTGAGACTTAGGAGGCCAGATGTGTTCGATGAGGGAGGTATGGGGCTCGGCAAATATGTTTACATATGATTTTGAAAGGAGAAACTTGAAGAAACTTGAAGAAACTTGATAGGAGAAATTGATCAAATCATCAGTGATGAGTGAACTATTGTATGGAGTGGAGGTGTAGGAGTGGAAAGAAACTGAGGAGGTAAATAGAAAACAGGAGAGGTATGTAAAGTGGACCCTCGGGTTGGCAAGGAATAAACCTACTTATCTTGTTAGATAGGAAACGAAGAGAATAAATTAAGGGACTGTAAAAGTGAGTCGGGCCTGTAGGTATGAGGAAAAGTTTTTGGAAGAGAAAGGAAATAAGCTGTTTAGGGAGTATTGCTGGAAAAAGGAAAATAAGAGAGGGGTTGGAAAGACGGAAAAATGAAAGTTAAAAGAGAAAGGTATTTTAGAAGGAATTAACTGTTGGGGGATAAAGTGAAAAGGATGCACGAGGAGGGGAGAAAGGCTTATCAGGTGATCAAGAAAAACGGAATGTGAAAAGAAAAGTTAACAGGGGAGGGGAGAATAAGAGGGTCAAGATTTATTGGGAACTATGTGTGGATTATGCCAAGGGACAGAGTGCTTTATTTGTGTGAGATAGGAGAGAAAGAAAGTCAGGAGCTTATAGCGAGGATGAGACCTGGTTGCATGAAGGATTTTAATAATAGATTCTGACTTCCTAGGGAGAGGAGAATGTGTGAATTGTACGGGAAGGGGTATGCAGGGGTGGAACACTGTATGGAGGAATGCGAGGGATAGAAAGGAGTAGTATAAGTATGTTGGTGTTGGGTACGATTAAGATTAGGAGAAGAAAAGAAAGTAAATATTCCAAATAGTAGAAAAGTATTATATATTAACCGGGGTAGCAGAGTGCGTCTCGAATCTCGTCCCGAGTCTCGGCTCTTTTCCACATCCCCCATTTTCCCTTTTTTAAAGATTTCTTTCCCGGTTTTCAAGAAATTCTCTTTTTTCTCGTTTTTCGCTTAAATGCGAACTGAATTGATGAACCAATGAGAAAATACAATTAGTTTTGGTAAAAAGTTATTTCTTATTGGTTGAGAAACCTAATATTATATTTTTGAATCGTAATTCACCTGACTCGGTTAAAAATTCTAATATTTGTTAAAAATTTTAATTATGTTGATGAAAATCACACCATTTTGTTAAAAATCATCTTTTTGCTCAGAAATGGCACTACTTTGTTAAATATTCTATTTTTTTGCTTAAGATTTCTCTAATTGGTTCAAAAATCAACAATTTCGTTAAAAAACTAATCTTTTTTTATTAAAAATTAAGTTTTCTTTCTTTTTTATTTCAAATTAAAAACTTGTGTGGTCAAAAATGCATCTTTTCATTTCAAAATGTATCTGTCTTGATTTAAAATTAACTTTCCTGAGGAAAACTCAGCTAATTTTCAGAAATTTAACTATTTGATTAGAAATTAAATTTTTTAGTTGAATATTCAACTGTTTAGTTTAAGACATCTTTTAATGTTCAAAATTCTAATGTTTTCTTTTAAATTTGTCCTTTTGGATTCAACATCTGTCCTTCACGTTAAAAAGAATGTTGTGTAAAAATTGATAATAACCGTTTTTTCCTAATTCGGCCTTTTGTATTCAAAATTAATCCTTTATGGTAGAAAAATCATATTTCTTGGTTGATAATTCAATTTTCTTTCATTTTAGCTATAACAAATTCTTTGATTAAAAAGTTGACTATCTTTTTATAAATTGTATTATTTCATTGGCAATTGAAAGTACTAAAAGAACTGGCTAGAAACGCAAAAAAATCACAATAAACGAGAAAAATTGTATGAAAAATGCAAGTGAGCTTAAAAGATATTTAGGTCTTTTATTAGTTTGGAATTAGTTCAAAAATATTTTATAATTACAATGTATTAAAATATTTGTAACCTCTCCAAAACTACCAACTTCTTAAATATTTGTCCTAAAATTAAAAAAAAAATGATTCAACATTTTTAAAATTCGTATATGATCTTCCAGATTTTTTTCGCCATTTTCATAAATATCTTAAAAGCTTTCAAGGTTCTTTAAATGCATCTAAACTTGTTGTTTAAGATATTTAACATTGTATATTTTGTTTTAAAGTTTTCAAAAATATTTTCAAGTTAAAAATTATTTTTCAATCTTTTCAGGACTTCTGAATATCCCTCAATCTTACTCGGTTTTTTCCAAAATACTTTCATATTGCAAGAATAGGAAATTTGGCTTTAAAATCTTTAGCTTTCTTTATTCAAAACTTAGTAAATCATTTGAAACGTTTTTAAATCTTTTTAAATTTTTTCGTAAAATTTATTTTTTTTAATAAAAAATTATTTACAAATTTTCCAGGAATCTCAAGAAAAAATTTGTTATTCTCTTCAAATCTTTCAAACTTCTTAAAAATCTGTTAAATGATTTATTACAAAACTTCAAAAATCTACACTTCGTTTTAAATTTTTTAACTAATTTGACTAATTTTCAAATCGTGTGTGAAAAAATTAAGAAAAGAACTGTTGCCTTTATTATTAAAGAGTTATCTGAAATTTAAATTTTATTTGTTAGAAATAAATTGAAAATTTCTCATTTAGAAATTCCAATTAGATTTCCGAAAACAATTAATGCGAGATGTCGTGACTATTCCTTGAAAAAAGGAAAATCAGGACTAAAGATTACACCAAATGAAGTCAGTCTATAAAATACTGTAATCAAGAAACAAAAAGTCTATAAAGTTTTATAGTGAGGTGCGAAAGTTAAAGTTTTAATGAGTTTCATGTGAATTACAACTTTTGCAAAGTATACGAATAGAAGATGGAGAAATGAGAATAATTTTTCAACAAAATAATTAACTTGTTAACTAAGTAGATAATTTTATTCGAAGAATATTAATATTTTATAAAAACGACAAATTCGTAACGAAATATTTACATTGTCAACCGAAGAGATGAATTTTCAACCAAAATGATGAATCCTTAAACAACAACAAATTTTTTTAACAAAGTAGTTCAATTTTAAAACGAGTACTTAATTTTTCAATGAAAGGAGATCAATTTTTTATAAAAAATATAATATTTGATATTTAAATAAAAAAATATATTAATTTTTAACCAAAAAATAAATTTTCAAATAAAAAGATGTGACATTCAACATTTTTTAAGAAGATTTATCTTTTTGGGTATGAAATTCTTCTGTCTTACTTGAAAGTGCAACTTATTTGAAATTTTTTTTGTTTTTGTGATGTTTTGTCATTGTTTTCTAAACCCCGTTCTTACAAAAATTCAAGTATTTTGTTTAAAATCATTTTTTGGGATTAAAAATTAATTTTTTTAACTGAAAATCTAACTATTCCAAAAATTCAAAAGTGTTTGAAAACTCATTTATTTGGTTGAAAAATTAACTAGTAGGTATAAAATTCCATTAAAAATTTAAATATTTCAATAGAAGTCAATTTATTTTGTGAAAAATTATCCTTTTTTGGTAGAAAATTAATTTTTTACTTGAAAATTTATCTGTTTGGTTTGAAATTCCACTAATTCATTTTAAAAAATCTTATTTTCTTAAAGATTAATTGTTTTCCTCAAAAGTTCATTTTTCTATTCTAATTTAAAAATTTATTTTTTCAGGTGATATTGCTTCTTTTTCGTAGAAAAGTAACCTTAGTAGTGGAATCTTTATGATTTTGATTTAAAATTAATTTCTTTGGTTGAAAATTTAACTATTTTGACGAAATTCGTTTTTTAGTTAAAAATTAACTTTTTTGAATGAAAATGTAACTTTACAATTTTTTCTTTATTTATCTTTTTCAGTTGAAAATTCAATTGTTTTGTAGAAAACTCGTCATTGGGGGGGGGGGGGAGGCGAGGGTTAAATATTTAATTATTTTGGTTGAAAATTTATCTTTTTAATTAGAATCTCATGTATTTTGGTGAAAATTTATGTTTTTGTCAGAAAATTTATCTTAAGGGTTAAAATGTCAAGTATTTCGTTAAAAATTCATTTTTTTGTTGGTTAAAAGTTCATCATTTCATTTAAAAATTATTTTCTTAGTTGAATGTTTAACTATTTTATTGAAAATTAGTTTTTTTTTTAATTTCAAAATAAAATTTTTCAACTAATAATTTAATAGGAAATTTCTATTCATGGTCAAAAAATTTAACTATTCTGTTAAATGTTTATATTTTCGAGTGGAAATGCGAACTGTTTTGCAGGAAATTCGTCTTTTTGGTTTAAAAATCGAACATTTTGGATGTAAAATCTTCCTAGGTTAAAAATTTAACTCTTTTGTTGAAAATCCCTCGCTTTTTTTTGAAAATTAGTCTATTTGATTAAGGATTCTACTAATTTGTTGACAATTAGTATTTTTGGATAGCAATAAAATTTTTTAAATCTTGTTTTTTCAGGGTTCAAAATAAATTAAGAGACAAACATTTTATATGTTCATTATTATATCTAAAATATAACTAAATAACGGTCAGGGAATGTGAAAAATTGTTCAGGGAAAATTCACGGAAAGTCCAGAAATTTCGTGATTTGTATTTGGTAGAAACCCTGTTATAAACAAAGTCTTTTTAATTTTAAAAACCTTATATACAAAGGATAAAGCACAGACCTTGCGCAAGGCATACTCTCAAGAATAAAAAAATGATGATTTAAAAATTGATTGAGAAGATATAATAAAAAAAATTGTATTTAACAAATTTTATTTATTCTCGAACAATTTCAATTTGCTTTCTAAAAAGTCTTTTAAAATATACTATTTAAATGTATTTTACTTGTAAACTCTGGAATTATAAAACAAAATAAAAACTAATTCTACGCTTAAATTGGAGAATTTCTTAAATGCCGAAGACGCTTTAGGAATTTAGAGAAGTGACCTTAAACTGCTTTAAATTCCTTAATAAATCAGGTAACCAAACTCTTGCGGTTCGCTGGGCGATGCCCATTTATTCGCCGTCCACCTGCTTGCTCTACCTCCTCCACCCAACTTCTCCTTATGTAGCTTAGGGATCGCCAAACGCTGTCACCGACCCTTGCAATCAGAGGGGTTCTTTCTACTAATTAAAAATGAAATACGAAACATAACAAAAATTTAATTTTTCAATGAGTAATTTAGAAATATTCTTTACAGTCTCAAGTCATGTATAGGATCACCGAAATTCAACTACAATAGTTATAAATGCCAAAAACCGAAGAGTTCGAATATAATATTTTTAAAGTACTAATTCTGAAATTAAAAAATGTTTATATTTCGTATTTTATGCCTCATTAGTACGAAGGACCCCCCTCTGAAAAAGAGTCGGCGACAGCGTCTGGCGATCCCTGAGATCCGGACTGACTTAATTGAAAAATTATATTTAAATAATTTTTTAAATTTCCTAATGGATTACAAATTATATTCGAATGAAATGAAATTGCGAGCTCGGTTTAAGCGAAGTTTCCAACAGATTGAAGCGTATCTCTCGGCTTCCATAGTCATGCAAAAGAGATTAGGGAGTAACTCACCTGTAACAACGAAGTAAAGTACTCCAGGGAAGTTTCTTTATAAAGTTTCCTCGGGTTTCTGCATCATCCAGATTTCACTGTTTTCGTAAAGAATCGTAGATTATGAGCACTTTCACTAAACCACACGCAACTATTTTTTTCAAATCACACAATAAAAAGTGCATTTTTTTGTTGTTGTCCAATCCCGAAATAAGGAGGTGCGAATTGCGACGTTTTCAGCGTCCTATTGTCGTCTTTATCAAAGCACAAAATCGCTTAAATTTCTCTAAGTCGAACACTCGCCTTGTGAAAGTTTGTGAAAGAAAACTTAAGAAGCGTATTCTATAAAAGTTCCGAGTTTGGAACTAAAGAAAATTACGAAACTATCGCTAGCAAGTTTGATAACTCAAAGTGCTGCGATATTTCGTCAGGTCATAACTGGGGTGAGATGAAAAGATCACGATTTAAGATGAGAATTACAACCTCTATTTTAAGCCAAAATGTAAAATCTTTGGCAAAACGATTTTAATTTTATATAAAAATTAGTTGATTAACTTGCAAGCAGTTATATTTTTAACAAAAAAGGTGATTGGTTTTCCAAAATAGATCATTTTTCTACAAAACAAATCAATTTCTCATAACAGTAATATGATTTTTTATCCAAATAGTTAAATTTTCAGCAAGTAAATTAATTTTATATTAGGGATGTTAATATTTTACAAAAACATCGCATTTTCACACAAAAAATACATTGGCGACCGAAAAGATGAATTTTTGACTAAAATGAATAATCTCCAATCAAAAAATATAATTTTTACAACTCAGTTGAATATTTAATCATTTAATTCAATTTTCAACCGAAAAAAAGAATTATTAACTGGGGTGAGATTAAAAGATAGCTATTTCAGAGTAGAATTACAAACCCTATTGTAGATTGAAATATGAGCTTTTAACAACCATTTCTTTTTCAAAGAAGATTTTAATTATTAATAAAAACTAGTTGACTTTATCAAAACAAGATGAATTTTCTACAAAATAGTCGAATCTTCAACCAAAAAGAATCATTTTCAAGCTGTTATATTTTTTGTCAAGAAAGGTAATTAGTTTTTTAAAATAGCAAACATTTTCTACAAAATAGTGGGATTCCTTATTTCAAAAATATGAATTTTAATCCAAATAGTTGAATTTCAAACAAGTAGATAAATTTTATACCTAAAACATTATCTTTTACCAGTAAGTGGGATTTTCAACAAAATAGATACATTGCCGACCGAAAAAAGAAATTTATAAATAAAATGATGAATCTTTAACAATCATTTCTTTAGCAACATATTTTAATTTTCAATAACAATTAGTTAAATTTAATTAATTAATGCAAATTATCAACAAAATAAGTGAATCTTTCACAAAAAATAATAATGTGCAAACAGTTTAATTTTTAACCAAAGAAGATGATTAGTTTTTCAAAATTGAGATATTTTCTACAAAATATCTAAATTTCTTAACCCAAAAGTATGAATTTTTATTCGAATAGTTGCATTTTCAAAAAAGTAGATGAATTTTATATAAAGCTGCAACTAAAAAGTTTATTTTTTCAAATGATTTCAATAATAAACCAAGTAGTTGAATTTTCAACCAAAAATGTATTTTTCGTCAAGAAAAAAAATTATTACTTGGGGTGCGATGAAAAGATGACGATTTATGGAGAGAATTACAATCCCGTATTTTGATTAAAAATTAGTTTAATTGATCAAAAAATACGAATTTGCTGCCAAAAATGACGAATTTTCAATGAAATGATATTGTCAGCCAAAGAAATAGATTTTAAATCAAGAAATGAATTTTCTACGAAATAGTTCAACTTTGAACCAAAGGGTTCCATTTTTGACCTAAAAGGATGAATCGTAAAAAAATGTAATATTCAATATTTCAATAAAAAAAGATTTCAATTTTCAACCAGAAAATGAATTTTCAATTAAGAAGATTTTTTAAACAAAAAAAAAATTTTTATCCTAAAAAGATGGATTTTCAATGAAATAAATTCATTTTTTAAATAAATATTTACATTTTTTAACTGAAACATGAATTTTTAACTAAAATTATGAACTTTTAACAAAAAAAATGATTTCTTCACAATTTAGTTGAATATTTAACAAAACAGTTAAATGAAAAAATCGCGATTTAAGAAGAGAATTATAACGCCCTGTGCAAAAGAAAAGAGCTCTTAAGAAACAATTTTTTACTTTTTCTTTTGTAAATTTGATACTTTTCTCAAATTTACCATTTTTATTTCTGCTCATTTAAATTCTCGCAAATTAACTTAGATTTCAATTGAGATTGTCATACTAATCCGGTATATTTAAAGTTGATATTATTTCCAACTGAATCTTTCTGAATTTAGATTGCTACTGAATTTGAATTTTCTATTTCCGATTCTTCCAAATCCCGATACTTTTGGATTTTGGTCTAAACTAGTATCGTCAGTTCACGGTCGTTTAGTGTTTCGATCTAAATAAAAAAAATGATGCAATAGATCATTTATATTTAAACAGAAAATATTTTCTGTTTCAAAAGAAAACAGTTGAATTCAGCAAAGAAGACGAATTTTTATCAAAATATTTTAATCCTCAACAAAAGTCGATTATTTTTTAATCCGTAATATTTTCAAGCATAAAAGCTTCGACTTTGTCCAAAAGAATATTAATTTTTTACCAATTTTCAACTAAAAGGATGAATCTTGAACTAAAAACATTAATTTACAGAAAAATGAGTCCCTTTTTCCACCAAAAATGGTACATTCTGAACTGAAAATTTAATATGTTATAATTGATACGAGGGTAGTTCAATAAGTCCTTAGAATGAAGTATAAAAACAATTTTTTTTGGGTAAATTTTTTTTTTATTTTTCAATATAATCTCCTTGGAGCTCTAT
>NC_046665.1:85831575-85850327 GCF_010883055.1 Belonocnema kinseyi
ATATCTAGTCGGGAGTGGTGCTGACTGAAAACAGATGATTTGGAGCGATTCGCGCGCCATCTGTTGGTCATTCTAAGAACTTATTGAACTACCCTCGTATTTCAACTGAAAATATTTAAATTTTAAATAAAAAAGAGTCGAATTAGTAAAAAACAAAAAACAAATAAAAATCCATATATTAATTGATTTGTTTATCTGTTTTCAAGTTTATGTAAATATAATTGTCCTAAGATTCATAAAAAATTGTAGGAAAAATTCAAGAGATTTTAAAAGCTATATAGAAATCATTCACTTTTCGCACACTTTTTAAAACTTGTACATTATTTTAAAAATTATCTTAAAATCTTCCAGATTCTTTTTCAATATAATATAAAATATTTAAACCATAAAATTAATATTTTTGATTATTATTTAAATTATTTTAAATTGACTTAATTATTTTAACTAAAATTAATCAAATTAATTGAAAGGGGGAGGGTCGGTAAGGCCGGTTTTTGGCCTAATTTATTTTTGGACCAAAAAATCTGAAAAAATCATGGTAGTATCTTATAAGTATCCCGAGTCGATTGCACGCTAAACGGTCTACCCTCCACCCCCCAGCCACCCCTACAAATATAGGAAACACCACTACCCACCAACTGTATTTTCGAGAGATTTGACACTCTTAAACGTGTATTCTGAGGTTAGCTCGGGTTTACTATGGTTTTCGGGGTCGCCGAATACAAATCTGCCGTCCTTTGAACTCTATCGCTTTAGGTTCAAGGTCATTTAAAGGTCATTTGAAGGTCAAATCGAGAAAACCGGTAAAAAAATTTAAAAAAAATATGTTATAGGTTTTCGGGGTCGCTGATTACGAACCTGGTGTCCACTGACCTTTATCGCGTCAGGTTCAAGGTCAGGTTAAAGGTCGCGATAAAGGTCAGCGTACATCAGGTTCGTAATCAGCGACCCCAAAAACCTATAACATATATTTTTTTATTTTTTTACCGTTTTTTCTCGATTTGAACATCAAATGACCTTCAAATGACCTTGAACCTGAAGCGATAGAGTTCAACGGATGCCAGATTCGTAATTAGCGACTCCAAAAACCTATAACGTATTTTTTGGGATTTTTTACCGTTTTCTCTCGATTTGACCTTCCAATGACCTTGAACCTGACATGATAAAAGTCAAAGGACGCCAGATTTGTATTCGGCGACCCCGAAAACCATAGTAAACCCGAGCTAACCTCAGAATACATGTTTAAGAGTGTCAAATCTCACTTCCCCCAGTTCCCTCTATCCTCAATTCCCTTTACGATTCCCCTTCCTTTATTTCCCAACCATTTCCCCTCTCTTAATTTCCTCCTCTTAACATCCTTTATTTCCTTTCACTTTCCCTACCACCTCTACCCAATTCATCTAATTTCCCTCTCCGCTCTTACTTTCCCCACACACACTTCAACCTTTGCGTCGGGCCCTTCCTCAACTTCTTCATCATATACTTTCCCCACATTTCCCTTTACTTTCCCTAGTTTCGCTTCTATCACTTTTTCTACTTCCCCACTCCTCACTTCCTACCATTTCCGCTACTTCCACTTCCTTCATTTTCCCTACTTACCTCCTTTAATTTCCCTTCACTTTCCCACTTCCATTTCACTAACTTCTTCTCCCTTTGTGGGTTGTTCGTTTGAAGTATGGGTTAGGTGTTCGAAGTTAGGAGTTCCCCTCACTTCCTGTTCTTCGAAATAAGTATGACAGACGGATGGTCGGACATCCGACCGAAACTATAAGGGTTTCTGCTACAAAGCCCTAAACAAGTTAATACATATTTGATTTTTCAGAGTCAGAAATATTTTCAAATAAAAAGTGATAAAATGTGCGTCGATATCTTCTCCTACCTAAGCAATAAATAAAAAAATTATTCTTATTAGACGCTATTCTTCAACTCCCAAAGGGCCAATTTACATGGTGATCTTGTAAATCTGTCTTACTTTAGAGGAAGGAAGGATATAGCGGTTGCCCAGAGAAGTGGTATTTTCTCTACCTACTCTCCTTATACTGTCTCGTAAATTCTGCCAGCGACAGCTGTTATCAATAGCCGACTATCAATTCTCAATTTTCATATCTTTTCAGAATAAACGAGACTAGCGGACAAAAAATTCTTCTTTTGTAGAGGATATCATGTTGCAGACATCACAACAAATGACAATAGATAAAAAGTGCATAAAATTACATTTTTGCGTCACGAAGAATATTAAACATTTTTTATAATTTTTTATATTTATTTTTAAATATATATTTTTTTGACCTCATATCTAACATAACGAAGGCTTTACAATATTCAGTTTTAAAAACATAATTCACTCAAATTTTCGGCAAATTAAGCTTTTTAAGATTTTTGAAAGGTTCCAAGAGAATCAAAAAATTTCTCAAGATTCCTGGCAAATTTTACATGATTTTTTATTTTTAAATTTGAATTTCAAACGAAAATTGAAAAAGAGTTCAGAATATTTCAAATGATTTTCTAAAATTTTTATTGGTTTTTAGAAATTAATTTTAGGAGATTACTGAAAAAGACTTTAAAACATTTTAAAATCTTTTCCAAAATTATGAAAAAAGAATCTGAAGTTCTTAATGCAATTTTTTTAATTTCAAACAACTTTCAAAAAATTTTAGGTAATATTCGAATCATTTGAAAGTAATGAAAAAATATTAAAGTTTGGAAAAGATTCAAAAATAGTTTGAAACTTGAAAAGAACTTAAAAATTGCAAAAGATTTCTGGAATTTCACAACAAAATTTCTAAGATTTTAAGGGTATATTTATTTTATGAAAAATTCGAATAATAATATATAAAATATTTATAACATGTAGAAGTTTTAAGAAGAATGAACACAAATAATTAAACTTCTAAGCTTTCAAAAAACGTGGAAAAAATGTACATGTTGAAAAATTTCAAGAAATCAAGCTTCTTAAGAATTAAAAAAAGATGCTTTTAAAATAGATGTTGAAAGATTTCAAAAGAACCAAAAATTTTCTTTAAATTCCTAAGAACATTTTTAGAGATTCAAGGATATTTTAAAAATTCCAAGAAGTTTCGAAGGATTTCAAAACACTTGAAATATTTTATGTTATAATAAAATTTTTAATAAAAAAAGGTAGGCCAAATGATTTTCAAGATTTCAGGGTATTTTTAAAACTTTCGAGAAATTTCCAAGAGCTTCAAAATTTTCGAAGATTTCAAAGGATTTTAAAATCTCTTCAAATTATTGAAATTCTTTTAAAAAGTTTTAAATCCCTTGAAACGTTTTAAAGCTCTTTTACATTACTTGGAAGTTTGATAAATACCCTTAAATTTTTATAATTTTCTGGGGTAACTACAAATTGTTTAAATCTATTAAAAATTGCTTCATGTCTTTTGAAATCTTTCGAAATCCCTTAAACATTTTTTAAACTCTTCGAAATTCCTTAGAATCTTTCATAATATCCTAAAGTATTTGAAATCCTACGAAACCCCTCAATACTTGTAAATAATTTCTTTGGAAGAATAAAATTTTTTCTGAAGATTTCTGTCAATTTTTCAATTCGTTTTTATGTTAACAATCATTTCAAGAAATTATCTAAGCAAATTTAAAATAATTTCAAAGTATTAAAAAATTGTGGAAGAAGAATCTGAAAGGTTTGAAGAGAATTTTTTTAATTTTGAAAGATTTTTTAAAATTATAGGAATCATTGGGTTCCGGTAAAAGTTATTATATAATTTTATAAGTTTGAAAAAGATAAAAATATTTTAAATTTTTGAAAGGTTGTTGAAAATTTATACAATATAGTATAATGAACTACTTTTTGTACTGTTTTCCTTTGATGAAATTCCATTCACTTGGCTTCTGAAACCTGAAAAAGAAGTACAATAAAAAATAAACGTCGAAAAGTGAGAATGAATTACTCTCCTCGGAAAAACTCTTTGTAACTTGAAAATAATGAAATGGCTGCAGTACCTCTGCAAAGGGTACTTTCTTTTCTGTGTCGAAAATAAAGTAAGTACCTTATAAGATCTCGTTTTATTATGTGACCTCAAATAAAGAGAAGAATGAGGTCGTTTGAGTAAAAAACGTAACATTGAAAATTTTACGAAGCTTTTTGATCGTAACAATTTGGTTTTTCTTATCACGTTTATGACATCTCTATATACTTTCCGAGATTTCCGTTTTTAATTTTCCAATTTCTTTGACCATTAACGTTTAAAGGCTAAGATTATTTCTGTCTTGTAATATTTTGAATTAAAATTTTCTAGGAATGGCATAAAACCATTTTCAATTTTATATTCTTTCACGGACTAATTTACTTGAAAAAAGTGAAAAATTATCAATTTTAACTGAAAAAGTGATCAAAAGGAACTAATTTGTAACAGAAAAAGTGACTAAAAGTGACATGTGACCTATTTTTAAAAAATTTTAAACATTTCAACAAAATTGCGATTTAAAAGTCTTCAAAAGATTCAAGTTAAATTCAAAGAATTAGAATGAATTTCAATTTTTAAAGTTTGGTCGATTTTAATAAAATTGTTGTGACTTTAATGAAATTTCAGAAAAATGAGAAGAATTTGATGAAATTCACAAAAATCCAAGGTGAATTAATAAAATGCGAGAGAATTGAAAATAATTCAACATCATGAAAAAATCTATTACATTTATTAAGTTTGAATTCAAAAGAATTCAATTGAATTAAATATTTTTCAGTACATTGATTTTAGTAAATTTGGTGTGACCTTAAAGAAATTTAAGAAAAATGAGCAGAATTTGATGAAATTCATAAAAATTTAAAGTAAATTTAAAAAATGCTAGTGAATTAAAAATAATCCAAAAATACTTAAAAATCCATTGCATTCAATAATTTTGAACTCAAATGAATAGACATTTTTTTAATCAACTGATTTCATTGAAACGGGCATGACTTTAAAGGAATTTACAAAATGAGAAGGATTGACTGAAATTCCTAAAATCTCAAGGAGAATGAAAGAAAATTCTAGTGAATTGAAAATAATTCAAAAATTCATTTTAAAAATCCATTACAATCAGTAAGTTTGTATTGAAAAGAATTCTAATGGATTGGAAAAAAGTATTAAAAATTAATTGATTTCATTAAAACTGGTGTGACTTGAAAGGAATTTGAGAAAGTTGAAAAGAATTTGATGAAATTCATAAAAATGCAGGGTGAATTAAAAAAAGCTAGTGAATTGAAAATAATTCAAAATATTAAAAAATCCATTGCATTCAGTAAGTTTGAATTCGAATGCATTGGAAAAATTTCACTGATTTCAATCAAGCTGGTATGACTTTAAAGGAATTAAACAAAATTTATCAAATCCATACCATTCTAAGATAAATTTGTAAAAAATGCAAGTGAATTGAAAATAATTCAGAAATATAACAAAATCTATTGCATTCAGTAAATTTTAAATAATTTTAGAAAAATTCAAAAGAATTTGATAAAATTATTGTGAATGCAACATGCGTATTAAAGACTTCAGGATAAATTAAACAGAAATTTTTCAAAATCACTGAATTCAATAAAATAGAATAAATTAAAAAGAATTTAAGTTATTTGAAAAAAGCGCGAGAATTATAAAAAATATGAAAGAATTCAGTATAAAATTAGAATAGATAAAATAAATTTAAATAAAAACTCAGAAAAAATAAACTCAGAATAACTTTAGATGAATTTCAAAACATATTTGGAAATCTCTTCAAATCTTTGGAATCCTGCGCAATGCTAGAAAACTGATTAAAATACCTTGAAAGTTTTTAAAATCCATTTAAATCCATTCAAATAATTGAAATCCTCGTAAATATGAAAAAATCCTTTGGAGGTTTGGAAAATAATTTAAAACTTTACAGGTCTTGTAAAATTGTTTCTTACATTCTGAAATTCTAAGAAATTCATTACAATCTTTTGAAACATTTATTTAAAAACCCCGAACATCATTAAGATCCTAAGAAATCCTTTGCAATGTTTAAAATCACTTAAATACGCCTTGAAATATTTTAAAATACACTAAAATATTTCAAATTCTATGAAATCCACACAAAAATCCTAAAAAAATATTTAAATTTTCTAAAATATTTCAAGTCTTAAATCTTTTGAAACTCCTGAAACATTTTAAATCTTTTGACAATTCCTTAAAGTCTTTTGAAATACGCTAAAATACTTTAAATCCGTTGGAATACCTTAAAATTATTAAAATATATTTAAAATTAAATAGAATCTTTTTTTTAATTTACTAGAAAATTTTATATTATTTAAAATCTTTCTAAATGCCCTTAAATTGTTCAAAGCTCTTGAATATACCTTGAAAGTTTTTAAAGTACCCTAGAATCTTTGAAAGCATTTTGAACCCTGTTAAATTACACAAAGCAATTTTTAATTCCTTGGAATGTTTGAAAATCTTTAAAAATACTACAAATCCTCTGAAATACCTTTAAATTATTGAGATTTGTTCAAGGACTTTTGAATTCCCTTAAAACCTTTTTAAGATCTCAAAAATGCCCTAAAAACTTTGAAATGCCCTAAAATCATTAAAATCCTTTGGAATCCCTTCAAATTATTTATATCTTTTTAAAAATCCTGGGAATCTTTTAAAATCCCCTAAAATATTAACAATCCTTTTAAATCGTTTTAAATTCCTTCGAAACTTGTTAAAGCTCTTTAAAATTATTTGGAATTCTTACACGTACCCTAAAATCTTTGAAATCTTTTAGAATCGATCCAAATGATTGAAATCTATTTAAAAATACCCTAAAATACTTCAAACCCTTAAAAATATTTTGAAATATCTTAAAATTTGATAAATCTCGTAAAAATTCTTCGGCAATTTTAAAAATACCCTTTAACCATTCAAATAATTTGAAATTCGTTCAAATTACTATTAAAATCAATTTCAAAATCCGTGGAATCATTAAAAATCTTGTATGTTTTTATACGTCATATTAGTTCCATATCTTCGGAACTTTTAGTAAATGATCTTTTCATTTAAAAAAGTGACTATAGTGACACCTTAAAAAAGAAAGGAAGAAAAGTAGGGGCCGGGCGCCTACAAGAGAGGCTTTCGTAGCCTATTAAGATGTTAATTAGCTCGTGCAAACCTCCACCTTCCACACTTTCCCTCCCCTAGCCCCTGCATTCACAACCTTCCTTCACCAACCATCAGCATTAGCTTCCCGTCACTTCCACAATTTCTGCCCCACCTGTTTTTCCCTCTTCTCGCTTCCCTAACCAAAACTTTCCTTCCCCTACTTCCCCAATTATAATTTTGTCTTACTTCTCAAGCCCTTATTCCCTTTTTGCTCACATCCCCTAGCCCCCCCTCCAATCAATTCACCTACTGCCCAATTCTTCATTTCCCCACCCTTTCTCCTACTCCCCTAACTTAACCTCCCATTCCTTACCCCTATTTCGCCTCCTATTATTCAAACTCGCTTCCCCTACTTCATTGTCCATCATTTCCCGTAATTTTCGCTATTCACCATTCTTGTATTCCCCTACTTCTCCTCCTATAATTTCTTCTCACTTACTCTACTTCTCATTTTGTAATTTCCCTTATTATACCTACTCCCCTTCTCCAAAATACTTATTGCTTTCTCTTCATGTAACCCCTTCTTGTCCTCCATTAATGTTGCTTTCCCTCATTTTTACCTAATACCCCTACTAAAGGTCACCTCAATTCTAGTAACTTTTTATACGCCCTTTCCCATTATTTCTCCTGTTTCTCCAAACTTTATATCCCGGCATTTCCCTTACTGCCCCTACCATCATATCCCCTACATCTCTTCACTCCATTTTACCTCAGTTTCCTTAATCCGTTCCTCTCATTTTCCCTCATCTTCCCTACTTTGGCTCACTGCATTATCCCTATCCACTCCCACTTTCGAACTCCTCATTAAATCTTACTTTGTTTACATTCGCTCCCTTCACTTCCCCTGGTTCCCTTCCCTCACTTTCCCTCCACCTACCCTCACTTCTCCTAATTCCTTATCCATCACACTCCTTTATTGTCTATACTTTTTTTTCCTTATTTCCACTGCTTTCCATCTTCTTATTTCTCCTATTTTCGCTCTTATCATTTTCCCTTATTTCCTATACTTTTCATTTCAATATTTCCCCTGCTGCTCCTACCATCATATGCCCTACATTCTTTCACTTCGTTTTCCCTCAGTTTGTCTTACACATCCTCTCCTCAAATTTCACCTGACTTTCTCTACTTGGTCTCATTACATTATCCCTCTCTTCCGCTACTACCTAACCCTGAATTTTCCCTCACTTTGCTTATTTTACCACCCCTTACTTCCGCCAATTCCCTTCCCTCAATTTCCCCACACTTACTTTCACTTCGCCAAAATGTCCTCTAATTTTCCTTCGCTTTCCCTACTTTCCATTCCATCAGTTCCTCTTACTTTCCCTACTTCCACTCCCCTTATGTTCACTCATTTTTGTTACTTCCCTTCTCCTCATTTTCTCTCCCTTCCCCTAAATTCTTCCTCGAAACTTTCCCTCATCTCCCCTACTTCTTATCCCTTTATTTCCTCTATTATTCATCCTCTTATTTTCCCTACTTCTTCCGTTTGACCGTTTCCCCTTACTTCCTATCACTGTCCTTACTTTCCCTCTCCTCATTTGTCTTAATTCCCCTCCTATTATTCCCCCTCACTTCTCTTACTATTTCATCCCTCATTTCTCCTCACTTTACCTACTTCTCCTCCCCTCCCTTGATAATTTCTCATCATTACCAGTTTTTGGAAAAAAGTACGGCAGACGAACTGATACGGGATACCCGGCCAAAATTATAAGATCCTGAAAAAAGTGACTTGAAAATGATTTAAGAAAAAAACTGATTGTTTGGAAGCTCTGATTATTCTTCACATCTACTTAATGTACCTCTTGCAGAAATCCCTAAATTTTCCATTTTTGTTTTTCAAAATCCCCGACTTTTTCCTGACTTTTCCTGGCCAACAAAATTACCTGGCATCTTTTTTTTCTTCAGGTTCACTCTGACCTGCAGCTCCCCTTAATTTCCCTATATCCTTATGAAAAAAGTCACCTTTCTCCGTATATGAAGGATGCTGGGAATAACGGCATCGATTACATATTAATGATTTGAGGAGGTCGACGTTCGTTGTTATGAGCATGATAAAATTCGCAGTGTCTCCAAGCGAAACGTGGCACAAAGCTCGTTAATTTTGCATTTTACTGACTCGTTCGACTAAAGAAAATACATTGTGACACAGGACGAAAATGAAATGAAGGAAAAATATTTTGATTGAGACTTTTCAATTTCTGCTTGGTATAAATTTTCCTGATATTCTTATATTTCACGGTAAATATAAATTATGACGTCGATAGAAAAAATGTCTCGTCATTTTTAAAAGAATTTAGAATTATGTTTGAGCATATTTCTTCTATTAATTTTCTAAGTGAAGGCAATGTTACTACAAATTCTGAATAAGGCTTCTTGTAAACCTTCCTTCTATGTGGAAATTCTCTTAAGTTTGAAAGTTTACAGAGTTCGCCACATTAGCATAGATTGACTCGCATTAAGTTAATTGAAAATTTATGTAAGATTATGAGAATTGATTAAACTTCTGTGCTTATTCCATTTTCCCTAAGCTTCTGTGACACATATTTCCTAATAAAAGTTATTTAAAAGAGTAGTAGGTCAGTCAAATCCTAAAAATAAGGTTTTCTTTTTTTTTACGTTGTGTATTGAAAACTCCTTTTTTTGTTGTTGTTGAAAATTAATTTACGTGGTTAAAGATTGCACCACTTTTTAAACAAATAATTTTTTTATTAAACTATCATATTCTGAGTTGAAAATTTATCTCGCTTGTTATAAGTTTAACTACTTTGATGAAAACAATTTTTTTTTCGGCTACAATATAAAGATTTTAATTGGAAATGTAACTATTCCATTTTTAGTTTAAAATGAATTCATGAAATTAAAAATTCAACAGCTTTGATAAAAGCTACATCACTTCATTAAAAAAAATTCAATTGAACTATTTTATTGAAAATTTGTTTAATTTTATTTGAAATTTTTTTTCTTAACTTAAAATGTAACTTTTCCATTTTTTGTTGAAAATTTATATTTTTTTAATGAAAATGTGTGTTTAATTAATCTGTTTTACAGACATTTCGGCTTTTGGTTTTAAAGATGAACAACTTTCTTAAAAACTCTTTTTATCTATATAGATAAATCATTTGAGTTTAAATTAAACTATTTTGTTGATAATTTTTTTTTAATATAGTGTTTTTACTGAAAACTTAATATTAATATTTCTGGTTGAAAATCTATCCCTTTTTAACTATTTGTTTGAAAAATCATGTATTTTATTGGAGTTTCGTATTTCTTAGCAGAAAAGTAATCTTCTTGATTGAAAATTCGACGTTTTGTTTAAAATTTTATCTTTTTAGGTGAAAAATTGAAAAATATTTTTGAAAATTGAATATTTTGTTATAAATTTCTTTTTATTTTAGATTGAAATATCTACTATTATATTTTTTATTAAAAATTTATATTTGAAAGTCGAAAATTCAAGAACTTGGTTAAAAATTAAACTATTTGTTTGATAATTAAACAATTTATTTCAAATGTAATATTTTTTGGTAGGAGATTCATCATTTGAGTCTAGATTTCATCTCTTTGATTAAAAATTAATTTTTTTTTTATTTAAATTAATTTTTCGAACCTAAACCAAACATGGGGTTAATACTTCAAATATTTGGATAAAAACGTAATTATTTGATTGAAGATTAAATTGTTTTTGTAAAGTGGTATTTTTTGTCAACAATTTTACTGTTTTCTAGAAAATTCAACCTTTTGTATGAAGAATGTATCTTTTACGGTGAAAAAATAATCTTTCGGTTGAAATAAATACATTTGAAATTTTATTTCTATTTATGAAAAACTCTATGTTCAAAATGTCACAAGATTAAAATTTTGATCTTGGATATTAATCGGCAGGGAAAATATAAAATTGGTCAGGAAAAAATGATGAAAATTTCAGAGAATTTTGACAAAGAAATTTTGCGGCCACCCTGATTGTATTTTAATTGAAAAAAGCTATGACAATAAAAGTTATTGAATGATCCTCCTGAAGTATGTGGAATTTTAATATTATTAAAATTTCCATTGAGTAAACTGCAGAAGGAGCTTTTTATTAGCTTCCCTTTTCTCCTTTTGATTACATTTTACATTCTTTCAGTTAACTGAAGTAGAGCAACTAATTCCAATTAGAGGGATGCGCGCGAGGAGCAGTTTAACGTGAACAATTGTAAAAGTTCAAAATTTGTTGCATTTACACTGCAGTAAAAATAGAAAAATGCAATCTAGTTGACACAATCGTCACATTTTTAATTCTATTTTTCTTTAAACCTTTTTCTTGTTTGTATAAATTTTTCTTTATATACGTAGATTATTATTATTTTCTCAATCACTAAAATTAATCACGATTTTTACAAAATCCCCATTTCAAAATTTCTTTGACTGTGCCTGACTTTTTTATGTATCCAGTGAAAACTCGCCTATTTGAACGGCCTTGAAACGTACATGTTCGATAATTTGAAGGCTGGCGAATCTTCTTAATCTATCGCGACTTTCAGATTAATTTTGTCAAGCGACGCTCATTGGATGTCCCTTGCCTCGCTTCAATGCGCGCTCTATGAGCAACTTTTTGAACTGCGCATATTCAGAAAAGCGCGGGTTGATTTAAAATTAATTTATATGTACTCAATTCAAATCAGCGAAGGCTTTCCGCTCTTCGGGCCTCTTTTTAATTGATCAGCCACTGACGCGAAGGAGGGCGTGAAAGCACCGTGGTGGAAGGTAATGGAACTGTGCAATTCCAAATAACCATGTATGGGGTACTCAAAATATGCGAGATTTCAAATAGGCAAGCTTTTACTGTCGTTGATTTTGCAACCGAAAAGATCAATTTTCTATCAAAAAGATGCATTTTCAACAAAATATATAAATCTTCAACTGAAAAAGATCAATTTTATGTTCAGTAATTATGCTTTACATAAACTTTAAATCTACAATGAAATCATTAAATTATTAGTTAAAACAAATAGTTTTCAATCAAGAAAGGAAGTTTCCGCAAAAAAGTTTAATCTTAAAAGTTAAAAATGAATCATCAACCAACAAAAAAATTAATTTCACTTTTGGGTTCGAAGTTGAACTTCTTTTTTGATAAATTGATGTTTAAATTAAGTTGATAGTTTTAGATGTTAATTTTGTTCGTCTAATTGATGTAAATCAATATTAATAAAATATTGATTCATCTTAAGATTGTGAAAAAATGCTCAGACCGGCAATCTGAAGGACTTGGGCTCATATCCCAGCGGGGCTAGAGAGCATTTTTTTCACAATCTTAAGATTAATCATTATTTTAATAATATTGATTTAGACCAAATAGACGAACAAAATTAACATTTAAAACTATTAATAGGAATTTTCAACAAACTAATTGAATCCTCAACCAAGAAAGATTTTCAACCAAAATTAGATTAGCTAACTAGGCAGTTAAAATAATTAATTTTTAACAAAGACAAAAAACGAGTTTTCAACAGAATAGTTAAATTTTTATTCGCAGAAATGAGTTTTCAAACAAAAATATAAATTCTCAACCAAGAAGATTAATTTTCTATAAAAAAGATAAATTTTTAACAAACTGCATCAAGTTTCAAGCAAATAGATCAGTTTTTTAAACTAAAAACAAGGATTTTTAAGCTGAATGAGATTGTTGAATTTTGAGTTGCATTGATTAATTTTTAATTTAAAAAAGAATTTCTAACTGACTAATCAAATTTTCAACGAAAGAGAATATTTCAGTTGAATTTTTTACTAAAAATATATATTATTTCATCCAAGATAAGTTTTTAACAACAAAAAATTAATTTTCAACCTTGAAGATTAATTTCTACAAAAAGATTAATTTTGAATATATGAGTTTTCAACTAAATAATTAAATCTTTGGAAAATAGATGCATTTTCACCTAATAAGAGTACTTTCCTGCCAAGAAGTCGAATTTTTAATAAAATAAATGGGTTTTCAGCCAAGTATTTATATCTTCGTCTAAAAAGTTCAATTTTCAGTGAGAAAAAATTAATGAAAAAAGATATTTTAACAAAATATTTACATTTTGAAAATAATAAACTAATTTTGTTCAAAAAAGGTCAATTTTCGACGAAGCAGATTAGATTGATACAAATAGAAGATTAATTTTCAACCAAATAGTCGAATTTAGGAAAAAATAATAGCTGTCAAAAGAAATGGAATAGTTAATCTTGAAGTCACAAAAATAAAATTTAATGAAAGAAATTCTAACAAAATAATTAAATAATAATTACATTTCTAAAAAGAAATTTTTTTGTAAATAATAAAATTTTCTACGAACAAAATTATAAAATTCTGTGTTATAAGCCTAACTTGATATTAACTTTCTTTGACCATTTTAAATTCCCTGGCATTCCCTAACTTTCCCGGGACAGTTTTAAATTCCCCGATATTTTCTAACTTTCTCTGGCTAGTTTACAATTCCACGTTTATTCCTCGCCAGTTTGGAATTCCCTGACTTTCCCTAGCCAGTGTTGAATTGCCCGGAATTCCTTAACTTTCCCTGACTAGTTTTAACTTCCCTGACATTCCCTAACTGTCCTAAATTTCATCGGCAAGTTTTAGACTCCTTGAAACTCTCTGACTTTCCCTGACTAGCTTCAGATTTCCTGAAATTCTCTAACTTGCTATGACTAGTTTTGGATTTCCTGACATTCCCTAAGTTTTCTTGACCAGTTTAAAATTCTCTGTCATTCCCTAACTTTCTCTGGCCAATTTTTAAATTCCCTGACTTTCCTGAATTGCTTGATCTATAATCATCCTGTTAATTAACGTTGAATAATTAATGTAATTAAATTCACATGAAAGAAGCAGATTGATAGAGGAGGGTATGATATAAGGTGCAGATTGATGGATTATTCAACACGTATCACTCAATGACGATCTAGATGCTCGCATTTATATTAATAAGCAATTTATCTACGATCACTCTCGTATCAAATAAGCTGCGCTTTCCCGTAACTCAAGCTATCATGTTGCCAATAATTAGACTGCAATTCTTTTTAAGATATAAAGTAATATTAAACAATAGAACAATATTGTAATTAGTATATATACAATATATTTTAAGAGCGTCCACATTGTAGTGGTTAACATTTTTTCTCTCTAATTTTTATATCTATTGCACACAAATTTATTCGCATCCACAAAAAATGCGTTTTTTAAAATGACACCATGAGCTTCCGCAAGCCCCATGACGTTTAATACGTATTTTCTATAAGAAACAAAAACGTTTTTATAAATTTGATTCAGATTCGTAAATTTTTGGTGAATCGAGTTAAAATTCAAAATTTCTATTTAAAATTAGCTATAGAATACAAATGAATATTCATTTTTAAAATTCAACCCCCCTAAGTCTGTTTTATTGAGTTCCAAGAAAACCACATAAACTAAAAAATGGATTTAGCGCGTCATTACATCTAATTATAATTTTTTTGTATTTTTCTTTGATATAAATTGTTTCTAATACATAGAGAATTACTTTCTACTAATAATTAGATGTTTAAATAAATTATTCAAACAAAATATTATTGTTTATAGCAATTTTCCCGTAGACTAGAGTTGGAAAGTCGCGGTTTTTTTCGAGCTTTTCAACTTATTTTTAACTTTTCCGTTAAAGCGAAGCAATAATAAATTTAATTTAACTTGAATAATTGTTTAAACTATTTATTATCATTTATGACAATATTCTCTTAAGTAAGTAACAACATGAAGGAAAATTCATATTTAATATGATTCACATAACAAAATTTGAAGAACATTTTGAATACATGTTTCACTTCAGAAATACATATTACATTACACGTTTTACTGAGAATATATTTTTAAAATCAACTGCTAGCTTTAGAGCGAAGCTATTTGGAATAAATAATTTTTTGTTCGAAGATTCATCGTGTTCGTTGAAAATTCAACTATTTGATCCTAAATTACCTTTTTTCCTGAAAATTTATATTTTCGGGTTGAAAAATCAAAAAAATGTTGGTTTGAAAATACAATTTGATTTAAAGTTGGGCTACTATTCGTTTGGAAATTAACTTCTTCGTTGAAAATTAGCTTTTGAAAGAAAAAATTCATTTTTTTATCCAAAAAGTTAACCCTTCCATTTTTGGTTAAAAGTTTATCTTTTATGAGTTGAAAATTTAACTAGTTAGTAAAAAATTGATGTATTTTATGGAAAATTCATACGTTTGGGTAGAAAATTAATTTTGCTTGTTGAAAATTCGTCATTTTGCTTGAGAGATTCCAGGTCAGGAATATCAGAGAGTTATGAATATGACCGATATTCGTGAAACTGGGGTAAATAATAGGACCAGATAGTTATGGTATTTTGGCAATAGAGTTTTCAAAAAATTAAAAAATTCTAGGAATTACATTAGTTTTGATTGTTTTGAAATTGCAATATCTCGGAAAGTGTTTAACCGATTTTTATTAAATTTATATATGTAGGAGTGAGTACTGTGTTTTCTTTTTTTTTAAAAGGCCGGAAGAAAATATTAAAGATTGTTAGTAATTTTTAGATTTTTAGTCAGGTTGACAGAAAAGGCCCATTAATTATTGCAACCCATTTTAGAAGACAAACTGAAACTTAAATAACAATAAAAGTCTTTGAGATCATAATTATGTATTCAAATGTAGTTATTTGTATATGTATGTTTTTTTATTCTCCCTTAAGCAAAATTCGTTGTTTTTTTCAATTTTATTTTTTTTAAGTTAACTTTAATCATTAGGTTTTTTTAGAATTCTATTTATAACGTTACCATAAAAATGTTTTATTTAGAAATAGTACGTTTATTTAATTCGACTTAGTCATTTTTTGATTTTAACAATTTTCTGAATAATATTTATTAAAAATTTAACGAATAGAATTGAAAAATTCTTTCAAGCAATAGAATGAGTTTTTGGAAATTAAAACTTAATACAAATTACGACTTTTACCTAAAACGGAATAAAAAATAAAACTATGCAATAAATAGGTTTTGTTAAACAATTATGAGTTTAACTATTTTTTTCTTGTTTATACTCAGGTAAATAATAAGATCTTATACAAATTGAGAAACATTTGTGCTCTTTAAATATTTTTGCATAGTTGACTTGAAACTTTGAAATTGGTTAATAAATTATTGAGATTATTATTCATGTTTTCTGTTAGTTTTTTTTTTGCTGGAAGTTAGTATTTTTTTTAGAGAATTTTTATATAAAATGTGAAAGCTATAAACAAAACTTGAAATTTGGGAAAAGTTTAAGCTTTTCTTACTTTCTTAACCTGAAATTACTATTTATAAAGAAAAGTAATCAATAAAATTTCCATTTTTAAACAATTTTAGGTTATGTTCGTTCTTTTGCATCGAGAATGGGTATTTTTAATTAAAAAGTTATTAGAGTTTAAAAATTAGAGAAAATTTTCAAATTCACGTTCTTCAGTTTTGTTAGCTCCGTTTTAGAACTAGATATTGCAATTTTTAAAAGAAGATTCATCAGTCTTTAACAATTTTAAGTTAGGTACTTGTTCTACATAAAAATTTGGTATTTTTAAACCAAAATCATCGTCATTTGAATACGATTTAGAATTTTGATTAATTATTCTATTATATTCTATTTTTATTATTGTTCTTTTTCTAAAGTTGGTACTGAGAATACAAAATTATTTGAGCTTAAAGAATATTTACAATATTTGAACAATAAAATGGCATGTGAGCGATTTTTGACCCAAAATAATTTATTTTAAGATCAATCTTTTGACTTCAAAAATTTAAATTTTGAACAACTTTAGGTGATATTAGTGTTTTTCTTTGGAAGTATTTATTTTGATTAAAAAACGGAATTATTATTATCAAAAATATTATCCTTGCTTTTCTTTTTTGTCATATTAAATAATAGATGCAATGAAATGCACAATGTTGTATTTATTGATTTTTATTTATTAAGCTTTTATTTTTTAATGAAAGAAATGTCCCCTTTTCGACAAAAAATTTCCCGATTTTTCCTACAGCCGAACTGAGGAACCACTGTAATGTCTGCAATGTTTCATTGGGAGGTCAAAGGGATTTAGTTGCTCTATAGAAGTACCAATAAGTTCGTAAGAATAACAAAATCTTGTTGATTTAATGAAAGTTTCATAAAAGTTAAACAACACTGTCCCATAGGTTCTGTAGCATCACAAAGGGTTTCAACGAAAAGAAAAAAGTTAACAAACTTTACAATTGGTTGCTTACTCGGTTTTATATATTCTGTGTCTATAATCATCTGTAAAAGGGAATATTCTTGAAGAACAAGGTCTATAAAAAGCTGTTTTGATGTGCAAACCTCAAGCACGTAATTAAAACAACACTTCAGTTATTCCCAGGAAAAGTTAAATTTTCCAAGGTATACGATCATTTTATCGACAGCATTCATTTTAAAGTAGAAGTGCTTCTCTTCAGCTTCGTTGCTCTTTAAGATGTTAATAATGTACAAATTCGATTTTGAAGGTATTTCGGTCGTAAATTTCAAGAAAACAGGGGGCTAAATAGAGAATGTGGATAATACGCTTAAGTTCAATTTATTCCGGGTGTTAGATCATCACAATATAGAGAGCAATGTCGTTTACACCCGCATCTGGCACAAATGTGTAAATCGTTGCCTACAGAAATTCGAACAAATGGCAGATATCTGAATTTTTATTTCCTTTTCGCTCCAGGTACTACTGGCGGAAAGTCTAATTTTTTTGTGGTGGATGTGTTCTACGGTGAAAAATGGAATGGAATTTATTGATTTGCCCGAACAAACGTGAAATTCTCGAATTAAATGTAGAACCGAAAATAAATAGAATTTAATCAAAGACAAAATATTTTAGCTCAAGAATATTTGATTTATCTATCTGTAAAAGAGAACATGATTTTTGGATTGGCTTGTTTTGAACGTGTTCACTTGAATGCATTCAGGTGGATATTGTTGATTCTATGATATCATTCACTAGACACTTGAAATCGCATCGAGTATCAAACGAATAGTTTATTTCAAAAAAAATACCACGCAGATGTTTTTGTGTCAATGTTAAATTTATATAAAAAATTAAAAAGCTGAATTCAGTTATAAGTAGCTTTTAGACTCATTAAATGTGAAAGTGCTAAAATAATTGCCATTCCAAACTTCTCAGAATTTTTCTTTTTCATTGCACCTTTAATCCTGATAAACTGGAAATTCATTTCAACCAAATATCAGTTCAAGTTTCACGATTTGATGAGATGCAATTAATTTCACGTGGATAAGCGAACTGTGACTCGGTTCCGAGATGCCGGCGGCGAGGCCGGAAGTGAGAGCTTGCAACACCGGCGTCAAGCCCTAGTTAGAGGTAAAGCGAAACCTATATTCGCCAGAAACAAAACGCGAACTATAACCTCTGACCCCGACTTGCAAAAGAATTCCAGTGCGCGAAAATCACTCGCGGCAATAAATTCAAATATTTGGGCTTTTCGCGGTTTTTTCCCCTGTTTATATTATGAGTACGAGAGGCGCCGCGTGCGCCCCGGAAGGAGCGAACGTGCGTTCACGTTGCTGCCGGCACGTCGACTGATCTTCTCTCCCTCTAGTTCTCTCTTTCTCATTCTCGTTAGAGCGCCATCCCC
>NC_046665.1:85850427-85862029 GCF_010883055.1 Belonocnema kinseyi
CCTCTCCCCCACCCAAAGACCCACCCCAACAGCCTCTTACGCATTTTCATCTCTTTCCTGTCCAATCCAAAAATTCGAAATGCACTGCACGTCGCGTCGATCACAGCTCAATGAGGGGTTGCATCCCTGCAGCAACCCTCTTGAAGATGACATATACATGTATAAGACAGGGTGGAAAAAGGCGAGAGTAAGCAGATTGTGTAAAAAGCGAAATCCCGAATAAACACTCTGTGTAAATATTGAAGACTTGGCTGACTAAATGAACCCTGGAAGTAGAAATGGGAATGAGGGGAGTTCAAGCTAATGATCATCTTGAGGGGGATGACTTATTAGACATTTTTTCCTTGTTCATTTATGTCTAATCATTCGGATAGTCCAAGAATGAATTGACAAGTTTTTTGTATGGTTTGGGAACTAGGGGAAATAACTCTTCAAAATGTGATCCACTGGATGCGGATCGTCCCGGATAAATTTGAAGTAGCTTACATTATTCCGAATTACATGGATTGCAAGTGGATTGATTTATATTCAAAAGAAATTACCTGCGACTTAAAATGGATTAAGAAATAGCAAGCGAATTATAACTTATTACAAATTAATTTTCTGGGATGAAAGATGGAAGGCATGAGATTACAAGTGGAATACAAGTTTATCACAAATGGATTAAAAGTGGATTACCTGGGAGAACAAGTGAATTACGAATGGAATACCCGCGTTTCAAACTGCATTGCCTGAATTTACAAATGGATTGCCTGGTATTATAATAGAATGATCTAGAATTACAAGTGAAATATCTAGGATTAAAAATGGATTTTCTGGAAATAGAAATAAGTTTCCTGGTATTATAACTAGACCATCTGGGATTACAAATAGCTTACCTGAAATTAAAAATTAAAAACCGGTGATTACACAATTACCTACGGATTACCTGAGATTATAAGTAGATTACCTCGGATTAAAAATGGATTTAATGGTTTAAGAAGTAGATGAACTTGTTTTACACATGAATTCACTAAAATTACAAGTGGATTAGTTCATACTACAAACACAATTCGAAGCGCTCTAAATGGATTGCTTAGGATTACAGATGGGTTGTTTACGATTACAATTTGACTGTCTGGAATCTGGATTTAAATTTGCATTATTTGTAATGACAAATAGATTACCTGTAATATCACTTGGATTTTCTGGGATTACAAGTACATTACTTCATACTAAAATTGTATTACTAGCTTTATAAGTGGATTACATGGAATTACAATTGGATTATCTGAGACCAGAAATGGATTGAATATGATTACAAATTAGTTACATTTGGATTAAAACTCGCTTGTCAGGTATTTGAACTGGATTACCTGAAATTACATCAATATTACTTGTGATAAAATATCGATTTCCTGGGATTAAAAGTGGATAACTTAAGTTTAAAAATGGATTTCCTCGAATTACAAATAATTTGCCTGGGATTAGAGCCAGTCCATCTGGGATTAGAGATGGCTTACCAGGAATTAAAAATATATTACTTGTGATTACACAATTACATATGGATTACCTGAGATTATAAGTAGATTTCTTTGGATAACAAGTAGATTGAATTGTTTAAGAAGTAAATGAACTTGCTTACTCATGGATTGACTGGAATTACAAGTTGATTAGTCCATACTACAAACATATTGCGGAGAGCTCTAAATGGATTGCCTGGGATTCCAGATGGGTTCATAATGATTAAAACTTGACTGTCTGGAATTAAAGTTGGATAACTTCTAATCACAAATAGATTACCTGTAACTGCGCTTGGAATTTCTAAGATTGCAAGTAGATTACTTAATACCATGAGTGTGCAAGTTTACAAGTGGATTACATGAAATTACAACTGGATTATCTAGGATTATAAATAGATTGCATACGATTACAAATTAGTTGCATTGAATTACAACTTCGTTGACAGTAATGACAACTGTATCAGTTGCAATTCCAAAATTATTACCTGTGATAAAACATGGATTTTTTGAGACTACAAGCGGATTTTTCTGATTTCAAATGGACTAGATGGTTTTATTCATGAATTTTCTGGGATTAAATTTGGCCTATCTGGAATAACAAGTGTATTCACTAGAATTAAAAGTGAGTTACAAGTGGATTAATTCAAATCACAGGTGGGTTATCTGCTATTACAAATGGTTTGCCTAGGATTAGAAATGAATAGGATATGATCACTAATGGATTATCTTGGATCATAAGCAGACTAACGGGGTTTACAAATGGATTGTCTAAAATCGCAAGTATATTACCTGGAATTTCAGTTGGATTTCCAGTTATTTACTGCAAATGACAAGTGGATTACTCCGTTTTAAAAATGGTTTGACTGAGATTAAAGAAAAGAATTTCTTGAATTACAAATGGACGGCATGGGTTTATAAGTGGATTACCTGGAATTATAGATGGATTGCCCGGGACTGAAAATGTATGGCCCAGGATTGAAAATGGATTGCCCAGGATTACAAATGCATACATTTTTAATCCTGGGAAATCCATTGACCTAGGATTTCAAAGAAATTACACGGGATGAAAAGTGGATTACTTTGGGTTACAAATGCATCACTTGAGATAACAAGTAGATTACTCCATATTAGAGATAGATTATTTAGGATTACACATGATTTACATGGGATTGTAAGTAAATTACCTTGAATTACACTAGATTACAAGTGGATTACTCTCTATTACACGTGGATTACCTGAAATTTTAAATTAATTTCTGAAAATTACGAATGAATTGCCTGGGATTACAGATAGATTACAAGTGGATTATTCTATATTACAAATGTATTGAATGGGATTGGAAATGAATGGTCAGGAGTGACGAATGGATTTCACGGAACAACTAGTAAATTAACTGGGATTACAAATGGATTGCCTAGGACGACAATTTAATCATCTGGGGTTGCAGATGGATTACAAGTGGATTACTTCGTATGACAAGTGGATTGAATGGATTGAATGGGTTTAAAAATGGAATTCTGGAATCAAAAATGAATTGCATGGGGTTACAAGTGGCTTAATCCATATAAAAATGCAATACCTGGGTTTATAAATGTTTTAATGCGAAAGAAATCGTATTTGGCATAAATTTGACATAAAATTGCTATTTTCGATTTTCGGGAAATGTCCTAGCAAATTACAAGAAAGTTGTAGCGGTGAAAATTAAAAGCTATTGGCTAAAAATAATTTGAAGAACTTTCATTAAGTCGTGAGTCAACTTTAATTTATAAAAAGTCGATGAATAGAAGTTTTCATATTTTTTTAACTGAGAATTTCCTGAAGACACGTATTAATATTGATCGATTTGAAGTAAAGTTTTTTTATTGCCTTAACTATGTATTTTCTAAAATAGATTTCTTCATATCGCTGGTTATTATTTAACAAAATTTCGAACTTAAAACCCAAAATGAAAGAATTTTGTAACCTTGATCTACAAAGAATTGAAAGGAATCGCCGTTGGTTTTAAACTTTTTTTCGATTCTTTTTGATCCAAGGCTTCTTTGTGTAAAAGCTGATTGTTTGAAATCTTGCTTTGCGAACTCTTAGATCCAAATTTTTTTGCATCAATCTTTTGAAACACAATTCATTGGTAACAGTCGTGGAAAAATGTTTTTAACTTATATATTGTGAAAAATATAAACAATAAACTTTATTATCGTGTTAATTTTTTGAAACACCTACCTAATTAACAATATTTTTTAGCCTGCTTTAATTTATTTTTGAAATTCCTTAATGTCAATAGCTCGTTTAACAATTCCACTTGTAATTCCCAGTTATGTATCTGTAATCGAAGGTAATCAATTTGTAATGTAGATTGGTCGTTCTCCTTGTTATCGCAGATAATGCGTTTTTAATGCATTTGTAATCCTAGAACATTTATTTATCATGGTATCATTGCTACGACTTTTATATAATCATTCATAACGAAATTAAAAAAAAACAAGTTTAGTTGTTGGAGTAGTGCACTTGTTAATTCATGTAATGCATTTGTAATCCGCGTTTAACCCTAAAACAATTATTTATCATAGTATCGTTGTTACGACTTTAAAATAATCATTCATAACAAAATAAAGAAAAACCAGTTTTGTTGTTGGAGTAATCCACTTGTTATTCCAGGTAATGCATTTGTAATCCATTTGTAATATTGAAAGAATAATTTATTATGGTACCATTGGTACGACTTTTATAATAACAAATTTAAAAAACAATGAGTGAGAAAGTATTTCAATGACGAGTTGACATAAACATTATTTTACAAATTAGAGAAGTGCCAGCATTGTGTATTCAAACGTGTTCCCTCATTCATTCAATAACCACTAATTCTCATTTGGCAATCACTTTGTAATTTCACATATTACTGTTATAAATCCAATGAAATTTATGAATATAGAATCAAAATTTGTCGATGCACTTTTGGGGATTTTTTGGCATTTTTGAAATTGTGAAACTTGTTTATTCTTAAATTTTAAACCTTTTGAAATTTGTATGCAAACATTCTCCCATCTAAGAAAAGCTCTGTCCCATTTCTAAATTATTAATTAATTTCTTTTGTCTTTTTTATTTTTATTATCATCAAATTACAATAAAAATAAAATAAATAAATAAAAATAAAATAAATAAATAAATAAAAATGAATGACAAACTTTTCGATACTCGTACAGTACCCTTATCAAGGTAAGAAAAATTCAAGTGGTAGAAATTGACAGCACCCACGAACAGGTGCTCTCTCTTTGATACCTGAGAATCGAATGAGGGTCAGTAGACCAATCTGTTGTAAACACATTATAAATATCTGTCACAATTACATCAGAAATAGAGAAAGTAAAAAAAAACAGAATTCAAGAAACAGCCACGTTAAATGTAATTAATCGTATTAGCATAACTTGTGTTCAGCCCATCCAAATCGGTTTTTAAATTAATAGATAACTTTTTTGTTTTTTTAATATAAAGCATTTCCATGGATTCCCTCTTTCTCTCATTACTTTCACTATGCAAAATTAGAACATTATCCCAGTCAAACTCATGGTCAACATCAACAAATTCCTTTGTATGTCTGGTAAGAACACTCTTATAACAGCGTTCTAAATGAACATCACTTTTGTGCTCCTCTATCCTAGTATTAAGGAGTATCTAAAGTATCTAAAGTATCTTTGCAAAAATTTATCACCGAATACATTTTAAATGGAATGCGGAAAATAGTATGAATTTTAAATTTTTTTGACATAAGTTCAATAGTTTTAGAAATTTGACAAAAAAATGGAAGAACAAAAGTATTAAACGAACTATATTCCTTTAACTCTTTCTGATTATCTACAAGCAAATTATCAATCTCTTTGTTTTTTATTTGTTAAACTCTAATTGCAATATGTTTTTCAATTAACTTTTTTGGATAATGATTCAGAAAAAGGATATTCCTACCAATATTCAAATTTCTTGTGTGAAATAAATAATGGGACAAACCTAGAGCTCTATCAAATATACACACAATTCCTATTTTGGATGATCAGGATTTCGGAAACAAGGTTTTACATTTGTCAATGAGCTTTGTTGAGAAAAATAGTTTGCATATCAGTTATATTGATCGTCGAATTTCTAAAGGTTTCATAATGACGAAAGAGTTTCTTAGAAACAACCCTGATATGGTTTGCATGCATGCTGATAAAGGCAGTATTACTGTTTGCATAAAAAAATCGAATTATATTAGGGATATGGAGAATTTGTTTTCTGATAATGATAATTTTGAATTATTACATGAAAATCCGCTAAAAAAATTAAAAAGAGACACTTTTAAGATGCTTGACAATTGGAGAAAGGAAGGACTTCTGGGAAAGGATATAAGATGGACTGATATAAACACTGAAGACACAGATCTTGCAAGATGTTATGGTTTGAGAAACATTCACAAAGATGGATATCCCTTAAGAATAGTTATTTTAACTATTAATAGTCCCACCAAATTTTTAGAACAAAATTTTAATTTGATTCTCAAAGACTCTATCACAACTTCTAAATATAATGTGATATAGACAGAAGTCTGGTACTCCCAGAGGTTCAGTCATTTCTCCGATTTTGGGAGAACTAGTGATAGAAGATTTGGAGGTTTTTGTTTTTGGGAAATTAGATTTTGTGTTGCCTTTTTATTTTCGGTTTGTCGACGATACCTTATTACGTGTTCCTCTAGAAAAGTTACAGATCGCCATTGATACTTTGAACAGTTTTCATCCAAAACTTCAATTTACTCATGAAATAGAACAGGATTATAAAATCAGTTTTTTTAGACATCAAAGTAATTAATGGTTAGAATGGTAATATTATTACCAATTGGTACAGAAAAATCACAAATTCAGGTAGAATTTTGAATTTATTTTCTGCTCATCCCTTTCCAAACAAAATTGCAGTAATTAAAAACTTAGTTGACAGAGCTCTAGGTTTGTCCAATTATTCATTTCACACAAGAAATTTGAATATTGTTAGGAATATCCTTTTTCTGAATCATTATCCAAAAAAGTTAATTGAGAAACATATTGCAATTAGAGTTCAACAAATCAAAAACAAAGAGATTGATAATTTGCTTGTAGATAATTAGAAAGAGTTAAAGGAATATACTTCGTTTAATACTTTTGTTCTTCCATTTTTTTGTCAAATTTCTAAAACTATTAAACTTATGTTAAAAAAATCTAAAATTTATATTAGTTTCCGCATTCCATTTAAAATAGATTCGGTGATAAATTTTTGCAAAGATCCTTTAGATAATTTTGAAAAGGGTGGTGTTGTCTATAAGATCACTTGCAGGATCCGTAAGATAAATTACGTGTGACTGACTGGCAGACTTCTTAATACTAGGATAGAGGAGCACAAACGTGATGTTCGTTTAGGACGCTATTATAAGAGTGTTCTTGCCAGACATACAAAGGAATTTGTTGATGTTGCCCATGAGTTTGACTGGGATAATGCTCAAATTTTGCATAGTGAAAGTAATGAGAGAAAGAGGGAATTCATGGAAATGCTATATACTAAAAGAAAAAGAAAGTTATCTATTAATTTAAAAACCGATTTAAATGGGCTGAACAAAAGTTATGCTAATACGATTAATTACATTTAACGTGGCTGTTTCATGAATTCTGTTTTACTTTTACTTTCTCTATTTCTGTTGTAATTGTGACAGATATTTATATTGTGTTTACAACAGATTGGCCTACTGACTCTCATTAGATTCTCAGGTATCAAAGAGAGAGCACCTGTTCGTGGGTGCTGCCAATTTCTACCACTTAAATTTGTCTTGCCTTGATAAGGGTACTGTACGAGTACCGAAACGTTGGTAATGCAATTTTATTTATTTATTAATGTTTTTTATTTTTATTTTATTGTAATTTGATAATAATAAAAAATACGAAAGAAAGAAAAAGAGAAGGAAGGGGGTGTGGTTGGCTGCCTTCTCTTTTTTATTTTGGTCCGAAAATTTTATTTGTTTTTTGTTTTTTTTTTCAGATAACAATAGGATTTTTGGTTTTCGTTTATTCGCTGTGGTCCAAATTTGGTCGTTGAATTCTTGTTTTATTTAACAGGATTTTGCATCAATTTGATTATTGGACGTTAAATGGGATTTTTAATTTGGATTTCGGTCTAATTTAAATTTCTTAATTTTTCAATTTTCTTCTCCAATAAATTTCTTAAACAATAGAAACGTCTAACATTTTATCATTGCCACCATACAAAAATTATAAATCTACAGGAAAATGGAATCAATAGAATCCTCAATGTGATTTTAGCTATAATGTTAGACAAAAGTTTCTTTAATTTAAAGTAATTTCTTAGTCACCTCTTTTTTATTTAAATTAAAGAAATATTTTGCTGTTGTAATAAAAATATTTTTTTGAATGAGAGAATATTTTGCTACATTCAACCAAAAATGTGTTTAAATTAAATAAAAATTTGTATTAATGATTAAATCGTATGGTTTAACAAAATAATACACTTAAATAGACAAACCTTTTATTTATTCTAAAGGAAAAAATTTATCAGCAGAAAAATTTTTATTATTACAGACAAACTTTTGTTTGATAAAGGTAAGGTTAGTTTAAAATACGTATTTTTTCAGCCTCTTATTTTTTAAACTAGATAAATTTTATCTATTTTACCAATATCCACTTTTGGGAAAAACAAGCTGAAAGGAAAAATTTCTACACACAAAATTGTATACAGCCTTTTTTATTACTTTTTACATTATCACAACTTACCATTAATCTTTCAAAAGAAGTATAATTTTTATTGTGTAAAAATCTCGATAAAAATGTAAAGCGTTACCTAGGAGTAAGTTTTCCAGGATTTCCTTGGGTTCTAAAATTTTTATTTAAATAATTGCCAATCCACAATACGTTAAATAAAAATAAAAGACATACAGAAAATTAAATGAATAATGATCATTATTTATTAATTTCTTGTATTTCAGTATGGTTACACACTTAAATGATATTAGGATAATGATCTAAGAGGTGATAAAAAAAGGTTTATGTGTTTAAATAAAAAAATTACAGTGGAGAAAATATCGATCATTTAAAGATAATCAATTTTAAATGAAAGTCACAGATATGGTGGGTTAGGTTTTGGCTATAAATGTAAAAACATCTGTTTTCTTTTGACAATTAATTGTTTCGTTTCCTATTTGGCAAATGTAATAATCGGAATAGATTGGTTCCGAATCACCCATAACAAAATTTTTTAATCGTTTTTCTTCATAATTAACCAAATTTTCGAACATTATTTTTTGACATATTTCGACATAATTTGACCTTAGAATTCTTGTCCTAAATAATGTCAATTGTTGATCAAGTTTTGAGCCCGATCATATAAGAATAAATTTTACTTTAAATTTTTCTCAAAAATCCTTTCAGATGATATTTTTGTCAACTTTAGTTATACCCTTAAAAAATCTTTACGTAGATTTTAATAAAATACATTCTTTTTCAAAAAAAGGTTGAGGTTTGTCTATTCAATATGGTGAGAATGACAAAAAATAAATATGGAAAATTGGAAAAAATAATTTTTTTAAATTTTCATCATAGCATTAGAAATATTAGAGAACCAAATAAACCGAATTCTCTTCACACACGAGGTAGTATTTAGTTAATATTTCCGAAAAAAATTATTATGTATACAGATTTGTCACTTTTTTATGCTTATAACAGGAAAAAAAATTTATTTTCGTATAAATTAATATTTTAAATACGAAATTTATTCGTTTTGATGAAATTAATCAATTTAACTATGCAAAAACGTTCTATCATATATGAAAAAAAGCAGAAAATAATAAGAAATAGTAATTAAACATAAATCAGAAATCATTTTTCATATCCTCAGATTTTTTTACAATCCAAAAAAATTCAGTTGGATAAAAATTTTAAATGGAAAACTGATGCACTTAGAACCAGATGCAACTAAGAAAAGAACATTAAATGAAATATGCGTACAAAATTCATATATTTAGAAACTCCACACAATTTAAAATTTGATGCAAGTAGTAATTAGATCCATACTGAAGAAAGCCAAAACTGAAAACTTTTTTAACTGGGAAGTAGATGCAAATTCAGAGTCAATAAAAAAATTTAATTTAGTCTCTAGTATCTATTTATAACCTTTTTCCATTTTCATCTTTCATAATTAATCTAGTTTCAATTTTAATAAATCTTTTAACAATTTTGGATTATATTAGTGCTTTCTGTCGGAAATAGGTATTTTTACCTTTAAAAAATATTTTTTGTATTGAAAAGTTTTAACAATTGTAGGTAACTTCACAGTTTGATGCCAAGAATTGATATTTTAAAACACAAAACAAATTACAATCATTTAAACAAGATTTACAATGTTTCAAATCTTTTTGAATTATGTTAGTGTTTTTAATCTAAAATCGGTAATTTTAGCTTTTGAAAAATATATTTGTTTCAAACTAAATACATATATTTTAACATTCTAATGTTTTGTTAGCGTTTAAACTAATAATTAGTATTTTTAAACAAAAATCATAATTTCAACAAGACATAGAATCTTTAACAATTTTGAATTAATGTGTTTTTGTCAAAATTGGTATTTTCGAAAGTAAATGCAAATTTTCTATTATTTCAGATAATATATAACTATGAAATATTACATTTTTGTTTTACAGTGAACTTTTATCTATTTGAAGACCCGCTAAACTTAAAAATTTACCTATTTCAAGGCTGAAAGTGCCCCCACCTCTACCGGGAGTCATCGGGTGACTTTTGTCAAACGACGTTCATTGGCTGTCCCGGCCTTGTATTGATGCCCCGGGGTGTAGGCATATGTACGTATTTACGCATTATGCATGTCAGTGGTTTTCAAGTGATTTTGTTGATGTACGACGTGAAAAATATTAAAATTTCCTTGAAATAGTACAATTTTCCAACTAAAAATCAATGTACTATAATTTAAAAAAATTAAAAATTTTTCGCGGAGTATTGAGTTTTGTAACATGGCGTTACGGTCATGTTAGGATACGTGAACATGTCAGAAAGATTAGCATAATGTTATAAACGTAAAAGTAAGTTATAAAGGTCTAAATAGTAATATTTTTCAAGTGTAGAATCCATTTGAGCAATTCTGTTTTAGCCTATTATACGAAATTTAAGGTCAGAGTACCCAACTATAATCAAATCAATCTGATACACTAACCTCAAATTTTGGATGTTTTATTTTATTTCGTGAAAATGAAAGGTCTTCAGTCGCTAAAGGAATGGAACATGTCTGAGAAAACGCATTCTACATTTGAAAAATATTATTATTACGGAACTGCGCAATTATAAATAGCCCACTATAGGGGAATTGAAATAGGTAATCCTTGAAATAGGTGCGTCTAAAAATAGGCAAGAGTTCACTGTAATATTAATTTTATATTTTAGTTTAAAAATTGTGTCACCGAAAAAATGATCGTACCCAGGGCACCCGCGTTTTTTTTCTAGTTAAAGATAAATTAACTATTGACTGTCAACCGGGGTAATTAATAATCGTGGTGGGTAATCATGGATCTTTTTTCTTTACCGATTATTATTCTATATTCTAAGAATATTTTTTAGAAAATGTTAAGAAAGTCTTTATAGAAAAAATAAATATATAAATAAAGCTTGATAATATTAATAAGATAAGATAAATCTTAATCCATATTTACCCTAAGATGATTCAAAATTATCCCGGTCGACACTACTTCAATTTTCATCAGAAACGAAAGTAAATATAACCGAACGAAATGTATTAAATAAACTTTTATTATTTCCTTGCCTTTATGTGTGTGGTTATGGACAAGTATATTTTTAGTTTTGCAGGAAAATTGCTCCAGCTTTTTAAAAATATAAAAGAATTATATTAACGCCAGAAAATCCCTGGAAATTTAAACCGGGACGGAGCTTAAGCAATTACAAAAACGAAATTAAAGCTGTTCAAAGAATTTAAAAAAGGGAAAGTGCAAAAATTAAATGCCTTTTCAGCTTCTGGATTAGTTTCCGAGTAATTAGCTATCTAAATAAGGATAATTCCTTTCATCCAATTCATT
>NC_046665.1:85862129-85882366 GCF_010883055.1 Belonocnema kinseyi
ATAATTTCTGGACGTTCTATTTATTAGATCAATTTCAGAGAGCAGTGATACGAACAAATGAAAATTAGATAGAAAATCAAATGGATAAAAACAAAGTAATCGTTTTTTTAATACTTTTTGTTATCTGTGCAAGAAGGGACGAGAAATCGCAATGTATACAGTTTTAATTAATTTTCCTATTATACCCTCTGTTCGATATTTTCCACTTTCTCCTATCTGCTTCGTTTAGCTTCCCTTCCCCTGAGACTCCATCCCTTGTCACCATTGCAATATTAAAGATTTTATTCAGACAAAAGTCCTCTATGCAATCCTGATGACTCTTCAATTACGGAAACTGTTCAATGTTTGTAACAAACTTTCGAAAATAAAGAATAATTTGGATACAATGAACCTTACAAGTACCAATTCTTTTACAATTAATAAGATTTTCCTTAATAAACTGGAGTTCTTCTTGATTTTTTTTAAACCTTGAAAAGCTGGAAATTTGACATTTTTTACGAGAACCTTGAAATTGAATAATTTTTGTCGCTCTTAAAGCAGTAATTTTTATAATTATCTTTATATTATCTTATATTTATATTTATTTATATTTATTATTTATATTATTATTATATTATTTATATTTATCTTTATATTTACCTTGCTATTGAAAAGTTTTTTATTTGTCAGAATATAATTTTTCTTTTGTTTATTACAAAATAAATAAAGAGATTTCAAGGGACTTTTTGTAGACTCTGCCAATCATTTGATAGATTGCAATGAAGAGACTTTAATATTGTTAAAAATTATATAAGTTTTTAATATTGTTAACAATTCTATAAGATTTTGATTCCTTCTCCGCTAATATAGAATGTTAAAGTATTAATTTTGTTATGGTATTAAACTAAGAAATTATGAAAATTATTAGCTGACATTTTTTTAGAATTAAAATGAGTACTGGCCATACAACGAATTTTTTGAATGGTTGACCACTTGGTTTTTGAGTGTACACAAGATTTCAGATGGTTACAAAATATTTGTTAATATTTCGACATATTTCAAATATATCAAAATATGTTTAATTGTTTTAATATTTCACAAAGATTTCACGGATGTCGACGATTTAAAAAAGGCATACACAAAACATTTCAGTAAAAATTTCACAAACGTTTGAAAACATGAAAAAGGTTACAGTACACCAGATTTCAAAGATTTTAAACGATTTAAAAAAGGTTTAACAAATTTTAGGAGATTTCCAAAGATTTAAAATATTTCAAAGATTTTAACAAACATAGATTTAAGGAAGATTTCACAAAGATTTTAAGGATTTCAAGGATTTCAAAGATTCAAAAAAAAGGTGTACACTATATTAAAAAGTTTTTACAAAAAATTCCTAAAGACGTCGAACATTTCATAAAGATTGCAAGGATTTCAAAGATTTAAAGAAGGCGCGTACATGAGATTTAAAAAATTTCACAAAGGTTTTAAAACTTTCAAAAGATTTCAAGCATTTAAAAATATTTTTAAAAGCTATAGTAAACCATATTTCGAAACATTTCAAATATTTTAAATAATTTCAAACATTTTCAGGCGATATCAAAAGATTTTTAAAAAGTTTCGAAGATTTCAACAAGGGCACAGTACATCAAATTTAAACGATTTAAAAACTTTTCAACGATTTTAAAAGATTTCAAAATTTGCTTGAAAGGTTTCAAAGATTTTCACAAAGATTTTAAATATTTCAATGATAGTATGCCAAAAAAAGCTTGCAGAGATATTTCACAAATGTTTCAAAGAATTATTGAGGATTTAAACAGATTTTAAGAATTTCCAAAATTTCAAAAAGTTTTTTAGTAAAGTACACTAAATTTCAAAGATTTCAAAACATTTTAAACATTTTAAACGATTTTATAATTTTTTTGTAAGATTTCAAAAGATTCGACAAGGATTTTAAATATTAAAATGGTATTAAACGAATACAAAAGATTTCACAAAGATCTCAAAGAATTGTTAAGGGTTTCAAATGATTTCAAGAATATCAAAGATTTCAACACGGGACATGTACCCAAAAATGTACCTCAGATTTGAAAGATTTCGTAATATTAAAAAGATTTTTAACGCTTTCAAATTTGTTTAGAGGACATCATAAGATATTACAAAGATTTTCAATATTCCAGTGATTTCAAATTAATGTAAAAAATGTCAGAAAGACATAAAAAATATTTCAAATATTCCAATGATTTTAAATAAATAAAAAAGATTTCACAAAAATTGCATAGATATTTCAAAGGCTTTATAAGGATTTCGAAAGAATAAAAGAATTTCAAAGATTTTAAAAGGATAAAGTACAATAGTTTTAAAGATTTCAAAATATTTTATTGATTTCAAACGAAAAGAAAATATTTCATGAACAATGATAAAAGGAAGATTTCAAAAATTTTTCAAAGATTTCTAAATATTTCAAAAATATTCACAAATTTTCAGATTTCCAAGCTTTCAATGACTTAAAAGACTTCAACCAAAGTACAGTAGAAGATTTCAAAGATTTCAAATAATTTCAAATATTTTAAACAATATCAAATTTTTCAGAAGATTTCAAAAGATTTAACCAAGATTTCAAATATTCCAGTGATTTTAAACGTTTACAAAAAATTTCCGAAATTTTCCAGTGATTGCAGTAAACTAGTAAACCAGATTTAAAAGATCTCAAAACATTTTTCATGATTTTACATCTCAAAGAGATTGAAAAAAGGAAACCTGTCGAAAATGTATTTCTTGACATGTAGAACCTGGGAAAAACCTTGGATTTTATTTCGAAGAATCACTGTACAGCCTGAATTAATAATAATCTTCAAATTTATTTATTCAGGTTGTCCACATCAAGGGGGAATTCACTCGCGTATCACTTAAGTAATAATAACGCGTGATAATGTTTAATAGTCTCGTAAAAGCGAGGGCGAACCACTACTAAAAATCAGTCTGAGTAGGCACCCCGCGTCTACAAAAAAGGGTTTTGTAGCCTATTAGGACGTAAATAAGTCATTTAGGCCTTCCCTACTTCACCTACATTCCTTTTAATGTTCCTCTTATCTTTTGCTTTCCTTCCTGGCACTTCAACTTTCACTTCCCCTCCTTTTCCTAACTCCTTCCTCATCTACTTTTTTCTCCTTATTTCCCCCTAATTTTCCCCTTACTTCCTCTATCTCCATCATTACCAATCTCTTCCCAGAAATCCGTTCCCGTTACTTCTTTTACTTACTCTTTCCTAATTTCTAACCACTTCTCCCACATATCCTGCCCTCATTTCCCGTCACGTCCTCTACTTCTCCACCTTTTATTTTCCTTCCTTCCCTTCCCCACATCCCACCCATCTTATGAGTTGTCAATTGTGAGTTGTGAGTTGTGAATTATGAGTTATGAGTGATGGCTTGTAAGTTGTGAGTTAAAGTAGATGAACTTTTAAATAAATAGCTTAATTTTGAACCACAAACATTAATTTTCCACCGAAAAAGGAGAATTTTCTACAAAATAGATGAATTTTCAAAGATTTAATTGAATTTTCAACTAAAAAGGTCATTTTCCGACAAAAAAATGTAATATTTAACATCTCAGCTAAAACCTTTATTTTCAACAACAACAAAAAAAGAATTTCTAATAAAAAAGTTAAATTTTCTGCCAAAGAGATGAATTTTCCACTGAAAATAGTTACATTTTCAGTTAAAATTTAATTTTAAAGAAAGAAACATTGATTCCTTTACAAAATAATTAAAGGCTTAACCAGTGAGATGAATTTTCCACTAAAATAAAGAATCTTGAACAGAAAAATAAATTTTTAATAAAAAATAGTTCAACTTGCTACTAATTAGTTACATTTTAACCAATTAATTGAATATTTATACCTAATAAAGGTAAATTTCTATCAACGAAAATTAGTTTTTAAGAAGATAGTTGCGGTTTTAAAGCTAAGAAGTCAAATGTAAAAAAAGAGTAGACTTTTAATCCCGCAAAGATGATGTTTTCTTCAAGAAGATAAATTTTTTGACAAAAAAGACCAATTTTCAACAAAATAGATAAATTTTTAACCAAATAGTTCAATTTTAAACCAAAAATATAATAGCTGGGTATTTTACTAAAAAAGATCATTTTTTGCTCAAAAAAATGGAATAGGTCGCATTTTTCATTTAAAAGAATAATTTTAAATTAAAAAACGACCTTTCAAAGAAAAAGTTTGTTTTCCACCAAAGAGCAGCGACATTCCAATAATTCGTGACAAAATAGTTAAATTTCCAAACAGAGCGATGAATTTTCAATTAAAATGAAGATTTTTTAACCAAATAATTATTTATAACGGTATTTAAACCAAAAAATATTGCAATTTAAAACCATAAACAGTCTAATTTTACCAAAAAATACGAATTTTCAACATAATAGTTCATTTAAACAAAGAGATAAATTTTAAACAAAATAATTCAATTTTCAACCGAAAAAAGATTATTTTCAACGAACATTGTAATATTTGAATATTCTACTAGAAGATATTATGTTTTCGCCGAAAATATAATAGTTCGCAACTCTCCAGTTGAAAAATCAATGATTTTTATAGCAAATAGAGATGAACTATCAACAAAAAATGTAATAATTGATTTTTCAACCAAAAAATATTTAAATTTCAAATAAAAATAGTTAAATAAAACAATAAAAGAATTTCAAGAACAGTCCAATTTAAAAAAAAACAGATGAACTTTCAAACAAGAAAAGTCATTTTCCACGAAAAAGTGAAATTTGAACACAATACATGAATTTCAAGAAAAAAACCGACAAATTTTCACCAAAAATGAAAAAGTTGAATTTTCATATAAAAAAATTTTTTTAACAAAAAATAATTAATAACAAATTTAGAGATTTTTTTATGGCAAACAACTTTTGTCGAATATTTTTTTCGCATCTTGCGTTGTTTTTTCCAAAATTAATTTTTTTAACTAAAATTGTGTGTCTAAAAAAAAAATTGCGTCCCTTCGCTTCGCTGAGAATCGAACCTAGGTCATCTGATTGCCGGTCGGGCACAATCGAGAGACCTGGGTTTGATTCCGAGCGGAGCGCAGGAGAACGAAGGGAAGAGATCTTACTTCACAAATAAAATGTCTGACGTTATAACTAGACTACCCACCCTACGACGCCGAACTACTTAATCTAAACACGATTTCAACTCGCAAAATAAATTTCTCGTGTTAAGGATGTAGTTGGGCGTATACTTTAAACAATAAATAATAAAAGCAATAAATAGGAATCTTGAACGTCTTCGAAATGGACAGGAAATTTTATTGACGAAAGGCATAGACACGGTAAAGGTAAAAGTCTAGTTTCAGACTATGAATGGAGACCTGGTGTTTTGAATGCTAGAGGATTGAATGAACTTAAAGTAAGAAAATTACAAGAAATCATGCACATGAGGAAGCTAGATATTTTTGGTGTACCTGAAAGAAAGAAAAAGGGATGCGACACTAGATATGGTCAGGAGCAGATGGTAAATCACACAGTAGTCCAGGGGTCGGTTTTATTATGAATGAAAGAGGAAGGCAGCATCTTAGAGATCAAGAATTTGTATCTCCCAGATTGTTGTGAATTGGGATGAAATAAGATAGATAGCATGATGGCATAACGATATCATCAGCAATCATAGCGTGCTATGCCCCAGTTGAGGGTGATCCGAGCGAAGTATAAGACGCCTTTTGGGACACTTTATATTTATGTGATACTATAAATGCTTACGATCATGGTGAAAGAATCATTATACTATGAGACACGAACGGATGGGTCGGCATCCAGCACCGAGATAAAAAAAGGATGCTCGGTAATTTTGGGGATCGAAGAAAAAATTGTAACGGAGACAAATGCCTATGCTTATAGAAGGGCTAATTTATTACACATACTTGGATTAGGTATACAATGACCACATGTACACCTTGTAAAGTAAATATCTACAGTACAATTGACTTTGTTGTTGCGGATAATAAAATTAAGACAGCTAGTCAAGGATACAATGATCATGAAGGGTTCTGAATGCATACTGATAATTACTTTTTAATCTCCAAAATAAACTTAGTTCAGGGATGGAGAAGAAAGAGAATCGAAAAAACATAACAAACGCGAATCAAGATTAAAAATGTACAGGAACCGGAAGTGCGAATAATTTTTCAGAATATGATAAATGAACTAAGAGAAATAGACTTGAAGATGATTACAGACACAAACAGAGAAAAGTTAAACTAGTAGTCAAGGAAAGTAAAAATTAAATCAAAACAGAAGAATTGTAGAAAATGTAAAACGACTTTGAAGAGTTTGGCAGGATGAGCATATCAAAAGTGAAATGCTATATGGTACAGAGGTATGAGGTTAGGCAATAAAAAAAGGAGAAGAAAGAAGATAAGTACAGTCGGTATCTAGATTTGAATCGCCAATACTTTTATTACTATATTAAAAACGAGATGTTGGATACATCCTTATATCAAAAACGTGTATATGATATTTTATGTAAAAAAGCTATTTTCGATCAAAATGTTGGTACTGAAACTCTTTAACTATAAGCTAGTTATTGGTGCTGAATATTAACCTAATACAAGCTGCAATCTTTTTCGCCAATAAATATTAGAATGCAATACTTAATTACAAAACATTCTGGAATTTAATATCTATAAGATATGAGTCATTTTTCTACTCATTTATTATACTTTCGTGTTGTAAATTTTCATTGAACAAGGTCTTCAAAACCTGTTGGATCAAAAAGTGAAACCTTGGGTCTTTAGTGCGCTTGTGTAGATATGATCTACTCTCGATTAGAATATTCCGAAGAAAAGTAAAAAAAAGTTTTGACGCAATGCGTTATTTTGCCAAATGCATTGTAATGCTTAATGTAAATAATAATTGCTGTCAAGAACAAGATAATAGCTAGTATATATAAAAGTAATACGTATGCCGGATCTATTCAGTTGCAGCTTCTTTCTTCTCTAAAAAAACAAGTTTTCTTTCTGTGGAGAAATGAGGAATATTATTTGTACCCTGCTCTTTACCTTGATAATATTTCTCAATTTGTTAGCAAGTTTATTATATATATATATATATATATCAAGACTTCTTCTTTTTTAAAAGAAATTTTTTTATTCAAATCAGTTGATTAAGCTATTAGAGAGATCGAAAAAAGAATCTTGATTTCTATTTTAACAGATTGTGGAATGAAATCTACACTGATCGATAGTAAGAAGTTCTGATGATAATACAGATTCCTTTAGATCTTAAGCAATTAGGGATGATTTATGAGAATTACAAATGATTTGATGAGATTTCGATACATTAAAAAAATTAAGTCACTGTAGTTCATAGAACTTCAAAAGATTTTAAGAGGTTACGAAAAATCTCAAAATAAGTTACAAGATTTCAAAGAATTTCTTATAGTACCGAAATATTTTCACGAATTTTAAAAGATATCCGAGAATTTAATAGGATTTTGAAGTTTTATAGGGATTTAGGGAGATTTCAGTAAAATTTTTAGGGGATTCCATAAGCTTCAAAAAATCTAAGGCAGCAAGGCAGGACGGGGTAGAGAACGAAGCGTGGCTGCTTGGCACAGAAGATGCAAGGGAGAATTTGAAGGGGGAAGTGAAAAAAGTTTAGAGGTGGGAGGGATTCCCAAGAGGGTGGAGGGAGGGGTAGATCGTACCACTGTTGAAAAAAGGGGATAGGGAGAGGCAGGAAAATTATAGAGGAATTACGCTAATGAATACGGCGTACAAAATATATGGGATGGTGTTGGCAGATAGGTTGCGGAAGGATGTTCAGGGGAAAGGAATATTGCCGGAGACGCAGGCGAGCTAGGCTAGGTAAGCTAGCAGTCTGAATGGTAGGAGGAGTTAGGGTAGGAGGAGTCAGGATATGGTCACTCGCATATGCAGATGACATAGTGCTTCTAGCAAAAAGCGAAGAGGCTTTAAAGGGGATAATGAAAAGGTTGAGAAGATACTTGGACAAAAATAGGTTACAGTTAAATGCGGACAAGTCGAAGGTTATGGTATTCAGGAAAGGAGGTGGGAGAGATAAAGGAGGGGAGTAAAAGTGAAAGGGAAAAGCGGTACAGGAGGTGAAAGAGTTTGTGTACCTGCGCTTCCTATTTCGGAGGAATGGGGGAGCGGACGGTCATGTAAAAGAGAGGGGGAGAAGAACAAACGTGGTAATAAGGCCGGTGTGGGGGCTGGGGAAAAGGTTGTTCGCATAAGATTTTGTAAGGAGAATGAAATTGTTCGATTCGCTAGTGATGAGTGTCTTATTTCACGGAGTGGAGGTGTGGGGGTGAAAATTAAGTGAAGAGGTAAATAGGATACAGAAGAGGTATATAAAGTAGACACTGGGGTTGGCAAGGAATACACCAAACTATATTGTCAGAAGGGAGACAGGAAGAACGAGTTTAGAGATTAAAACGGAGAGTCGAGCGTGTAAATATGAGAAGAAATTTTTGGAAGAGGGGGAAAGTAAGCTGGTTAGGAAGAATTGGTGGGAAATGGAGAACAGATGTAGGGGTGGGAAGATGGAGGTGGGAAGGGAAAGGTATTTTAGACTGAATGGATTGTAGATGGATGAAGTGAGATGGATGCACGAGGAAGGAAGGACGGTATATGAGTTAGTTCAAAAGAATGGCATGGAGAAAGAGAAGGCAAAATAGGAGGAGAGAATAAGAGAGTCAAGGTTTACCGGGAGCTATGTGTGGATTATGCTAAGGGATAGACGGCAATATTTGTGTGAAAAAGGAGAGCAAGGAAGTCAGGAACGTATAGCGAGAATGAGATGCGGTTGCATGGAGGATTTTAATAGGTTTTTGCTTTATAGAGAGAAGAGAATGTGTAAATTGTGCGGGAAGGGGGATGCAAAAGTTGAGCACTGATTGGAAGAGTGTGAAGAGGTGGAAAGGCGTGAGATAAGCATGGAGGTATTGTTGCATGAAAGGGGTGACAAAAGGGCAGTAGCGTGGGTGAAGGGGGTGTTAGGTCAGCTGGAGAAGAAGAGAAGGAAGAAGGAGGGGGAAAGGAGAAGGAAAGATTATAAATAGGGGAGTAAGTAGGTGTAAGAAAACTGTAAATATTATAAATAGTAGATAAGGATTAGGTGTTAGTCGCGAAGGCAGAGACGGGCAATGCGAGGCATAGCGAGAAAGTAGCGACATGCATGCGAGGCGAGGCGAGGCGAAGCGAGGAAGTCTAGGCTATAAAAGCGAAGGGATTAGATATAAGGTGTGGATGGATGGTAATTTTTAACAGGTATTTGTAAGAAAATGCTGTAAAAAAATATAAGTGTAAGCAAGTCAATTTTTTAAGGCCAGCAGGCTGAAAAATAAACGTTTATCTATTTTTTAGCAAAGAGATTTGAAAAGATTTTGATGATTTCGCGTGATTTTAATGTTTTTAAAGAATTCAAAAGATTCGAAGTTTCTTTAAGGCTTTTGGAGGATTTTGTAAAATATCAAAATACATCACAAACTTTAAAAGAATTTCCTAATACTATACAATATTCAAATAAGTGGTAATATACTGTGAATTCCCGTGAATTTTTTTTCCAATTTCGTAAGGCTCCGTGAAATCTTTTAAGATCAACGAAATCGCTTTAAATCTTCAAAATCACATGAAAAAACCCTTGAAATCTTTTAAAATCGCTAAAATCTTTGAAACTTTGTGAAATATTTCAAATATTATGAAATCTGGTGAAATCACATTAAAATTGTTTGAAATCTCGAAAATACGTAGAAATCGTTTAGAATCTCCTGATCTCCCTTAAAATATATTGACTTTATTTAAATGATTCAAAGGCAATACAAACTCCTTAAAACCCTTTAAATTCCTTTATGATATTCGGAAATGTTTTGAATTTATGTTTAATCTTTTGAACCGTCTTAAAATCCTTTAAAATTCCGCAAAATCATGGTAATCCATTCAAATATTTTAAACTCCGTTAAAATTCCTCAAAACATTTTGATATGCGGTGAAAACTTTTGAATCGCATAAATTACTTCGAAATCCCTTCAAATTCAAAACTTCCTTGGAAATCCCATCTTTTTCAATATTTAAAAATCTTTTTAAATGCTGCAATTGACATATGATGGAGATAAAGAATCTGAAATTCGTTAAAGTCTTTCAAAAACTCGTCTACAGCCAAAAGGATTGTTATATTTTTTATACATTAAGTATAAAATTTAGTATCTCACGAAAGAAGGGGGTGTACCAAAAATCTCATTACTTCTTACAATAAAGGAGGTTTAAAGGGACTTCCCAAAATTTTGAAATTATTTACGAAATTTCAAGGACTTGAATTGATTTTCAGAGTTTTTAAGGAATTTCCGTGGGTTTCAAAAGATTTTTATGGAATTTTTCAGAAGTGTTAAAGTCATTCAATTATGAAAAAAGTAATTGTTATTAATTACTACTAATTTATGCAACCAAAACCTAAATAATTGGAATCCTGTATATTATTTTAATTCTCTTAAAATATATAAATCTTTTATTCACCATGAACTTAAAAAAAACTAGTTTGGAAGAAATAGTTTCAAAGAAATTAAAAAATATTTATAAGCATTCGAAAATCTTTCAATGTTTGAAAATACTTTTAATTTCTTAAAAACTCCTAAAATTCGCAAATATCTTTTAATCTTACTCGGATTATTCCTAAAATTGCGAAAAACATTCAAAAATCAAAACAAATGCTTTCAAATCTTCCAGATTTTTTTGTTGGCATTTTTAGATATCTTTTGAAATATTTTGAACTTTTTTTATTTTCTTTAAAAAAAGGTTTTCCATTTTCAATTTCTAAATTAGGTTTAAAAAAATCCTGATAATATCTTCTAAACTGATTCCAATTTTTCTTAGAATTTCTTAAAATCCTGAAAAATTTTTTAAAAAAATCTAAAAAATTGGGTTAATCTGTCGAAAATTTTAAAAATTCTCAAAATACTATTAAATTTGATGTTCGAAATCTTCAAAAATCTAGACTTTGTTGTAAAGTTTTTTAAATCTCTCAAACTTGTTTTACAGTATTGCAGACTGTAAAACTTTTAATTAATTTTTCATTTAAAAAAAAAACATTGGAAATTTTCCTGCAAATCTTGAGAAAAATTTTTTATTCTCCTAAACATTTCAAAATACTTAAAAGACTTATAAATTCTTTGTTCAAATCCTTCAAAAATCTAAAGTTTGCTTAAAATATTTTCAAATATTACGTATTATTTTAATATTATTTTTAAAAAATAAATTTAAATTTATTTTGAATTTTTTTAAATCTTTAACTTTTAAATGATTACTTCTTTTAATCTATTTAGAATGTATAAATATCTTTCAAACTTACTGGTATATATGTATTAAAAAAATTACCTTAAAATCTTTTAGATTCTTCTTTGATAATTTCAAAAATCAAAATGATTTTGAGAACCAAAATGTTGTTTTCATTTTCGTGAAGCCTTATACATTTCTTTAAAAATCTTTAAAAGATATAATTATATTCTAATCCTTTCAAAATTTCTGAATATCTCTGAAACTTACTCAAATTTCTTATAAAATTATGTAATATGGCAAAATTGCATAATTTTGTTTTTAAATCTCTTACACTCTTTCTAACAATTCTAGGAAATAATTAAAAATGTTTTGTAATTTTTTTCAATCACTTAAAATTTGTCCATGAATCTTAAGAACATTTTATTACTTCTCTTGACAGTCGGCAAAATTCAGTTTACCTAGAAAATTTTTAAATGCTGATAAATCAAAAAAATTGTCTCAAAATCTTCCATTTAGTTTTTCCACAATTTTTGCACAATTTTTGCACAATTCTTCACACAATGATGCAGTAAAATTATTTGTTTAGAAATTTTTATATACAAAGTTGATGGTGCAGAAAATTTTTTAATTAGCAATTTTACGTAATCGGGTCAATATTTTAATCATTACAAATAATTTTGTGAAAATTTTCATGTATATATATCACCTTAACTGACACCAATAATAAACACAAAAATCTTGAAGAAAGGTATCATTTTTACCACATTGTTCTCGCAAACGTTCTTTTTGAGTCTTTAATTTGACTCTATTGTAAGGCCTATCATATGAAATGCCCTATATTTGAGTCGTGGATAATAATAAATGATGTGTCACCATCGATTCTCTTTAGAATAATTGGAACAGCAACTTGTGATCATTAATCGCAAAATTACATTATTATTCAATCGAGACTCAAGTGTTTATTCCCACATTTAAGCCTCGTTTTATGATCGCAATTGCGCAATAATAGGAACTAGGATGCCGTTACAAGTATACGATAATGCGAATTGTATACTCGTATCTCCAAATCTACGTGTCACAATTTAAGTTGGAAACATTTCATGATTTAATGCATTTGTAATTAATTTCAAGAATAATCAAAGATTTAGAGAATTAACTAAATTTAGAGAATTCATAATATTTATGTATCCAGAAGAATTTATTGAATTCCGGAAATTTATAGAATTCAAGCAATTTCAAGAATTCAGGGAATTCAGAATATTTAAGATATCTTTCAAATTAAATTTTTCTTTTGAAACAAGATCTACTCTTTTCGCTCCACTGGGAATCGAACCACAGAACTTCCGATTGCCGGTCGTCTGCTTTCGCATTAAGCTATTAGAGAGACCGAAAGAAGAATCTTTTTATAGAAATATGAATTTTGAAAAAAATGAATTTAAACAAATTCAGCAAATAAAATGAACGAATAAATTTATAATAATTAAGGAATATAGGGAATTCAGAATATTCCAAGAATTTAAGCAATTTAGCGAAATCAGGGATTCGGAGAATGCAAGAAATTTGACATTTTCAAGGAATTCAGCATAATCAAGGATATCAGCAAATTCAGAGAATTGAAGGAATTAATCACTTTGGAATATTCAAGGAATTTAGGGAATTAAAAGAATTTCAAGGATTTTAGAACATTGAGGGAAATTATAATATTCCAAGAATTCAAGCAACTTAGAAAATTTTAGGAATTTAAGGTATTCAAGGATTTTGGGGAATGTTAAGAAATCAAGGATTTCCGAGAATTAAGGAATTTTGGGTATTGAAGGATTTCAGAGATTTTCAGGCATGGAGAATGCAAGGAGAATGCACTTAGGGAATTCAGAATATTTCAAGAAGTCAGGAAATTTAGATAAATCAAGAATTTCAAAGAATTCAGGGATTTTTATGATTTCAAAGAATTCAAGAATTTCAAGGAATTCAGTATATTCGAGTGATTTTAAGAATTTAGAATGTGCAGGAAATGCAAGGATTTCAGGGAATTTAGAACATTTCTATAGGATTTCAGAGTACTAACAAAAATTAAGGAACTGAAATCATTAATAGAATTCAAGGAATTTCATGAATTTAACAAATTTGTTGGGATTTCACAAATGCGGAATATTTGAGGATTTCAAAGAAGTCAAGTAATTTAGAGACTTTATAATATTCAAAGAATTCAGGATATTCAAGAAATTCAAAGAATCCAAGATTTTCAGAAATTCAGGGCATTCAGAGTTTCAAGTATTTGAGAGAATTTAACAAATTTCAGGGATATGAGAGAATTTCAGGGAATCAAGTGAAGTCTAAAATTTAACATAATTTAGGGATTTAAGCAATTTATAAATTTTCGAATATTCAAGGAATTCCGAATTTTATAGAAATTAAGGATATTCCAGGATTACAAGGAATACAGACAATTCCGGAGCATTAAGGGAATTCAAAGATTTATAGAAATCAAAATATATTTAATATATTAAGAAGAATTCATGGAATTCAGAGTATTAGAATTCCAGGAGTTTCAGGAATTCAGAATATTCAAGGATATAAGTGAATTCAGAGAATTTATGAAATTCATAAATTCCGAATATTCAAGGAATTTAGGAAGTCAAGGAATAAAGAGCATCCAAGGAATACAAGGATTCTAGGGAATTCAGAAAATTTCAGGGATTTCAGAGCATTGACAGTATTTAGGGAACTTAGAAAATTCCTCATTTTCAAGTAATTAAGGATATTCGAGGAATTTCTGGATCCTCCAGAATTTGTAGATTTCGGAATTCTCAAGAAATTCAACAATTTCAAAGAATTGAGAAAAATGTTACAAATTATAGAGAATTCAGAAAATTTCAGGGATTTCAGTTCATTTCGGACATTCTGGGGTATATGAGAATTCAGAGAACCTCAGTATTTCAGAATATTCAAGGATTTCAGATAAGTCAAGGATATCAGAGAATTCCGTATATTCATAATTTCCAGTACATTTAAGAAATTCAAGGAATTCAGGGAATTCCAGAGCATTTAGAAAATTCAAGAAATTCAGAAATCTGAAAGAATTTCAGGAATTTTAAAGTTTAAAAGAATTCAGGAAATTTATTATATTCAAGGATTCTTGAGATTTCATAGATTTTAAAGGAATTTAGGAGATCTAGATAATTACATTGCTGTGAATATAAAACTCTTTATTTTAAACCAAGGAATGACAATTTTTATATTTTACTTTTTGTTATAATAAACTAAGAAGGCTTTAAAATACCAAGTTTCTTAAATTAAAAAATTGTAATTCCAAGTGTTTTAAGTCATCTAAAAATTAAAAACTTTTTAACTGAAAAAGAAAATTAATGAAAAATAGTAATTGTACAAACACCAAATATATTTAGTGTAGAATATTAATTTCCAATTATTAATTTAATTTGATTGTACAACTTCAAAGATTGAAAATTGGTCCCAAATTGCTTCATATATTATAAACTGAAAAATGCTATTTTCCTTTATACTTGTGTCCTTCTAAACTTTAAATAATAAAACAAACCAATTAAAACAAATGAATAAAACACAACCAAATAAATGAACCTAATGCGATTGGAATGCATTAGATGTGAACAGAATGTATTAGCTGCGATCACATGTAGATTATTGTTATTAATAATTAATGCTGACATTATACCCACTTAACATGAAGTTAACTTGATTATTAATATATCTAGGTATATGCAATCAAAAATGGAACATCTTCAAGACTATTTTTGTTTATGAATCTATGCTATTAGCTTCTATAATGGTTGGTTATAGTTTTAATAGTTAATTCTATATATAGACAGACCAATTCAATAAAATTGTTCTATATGGGTACTTCTATGCTACGTGCTTGTAGACTGGCTATAGAAAGAAAACATGTCAATGAATTCTCAACCAATAAAAAATATTGGGTCAATACACTAGCAATGTATACTAGGGAGGTCCGAAAATTAGATTTTTTCTACCCCCTCTCCATAAAAAATCATACAAGATTTAGAATGGGAAAAGCTCAGTTTAAACAAAAATTCAAAAATAAGTACTTGTTATCAACTTTTTGTAAATTAAAGCATAGTCACCTCTTAAGAAATTTTTCAAGGTATAATTTTAACCAATAGCTTTTAAATTTGACCAGCGAAACCCCATTGTATTGTGCCTGGAAAATGCCCCACAAAATGCAAGCTAAAAGTTGTGTGTCAAATTCATACTAAAACGGTCTTTTTCTCAACATTAGTTATTTTATTCAATTAGTGAGAAGTTTCCAACTATTTTCGAACTTATTTTCAAGTGTTTAAACAATTATTTTTTCTTTGAACTATTTTCCCCCTTGTAAATCGTGAATTGTTATTATTTTCTAGTTTTAATTATACATTTCACTCATTACATTTATTAACTGCATCATTAATTAAAAAATTGGAAAAATGTTTAATAAAAATTAGTACGCGTAAGATTCATCAATTGTTTTATTTATTAAAATAAAGAATAACTTTTTATGATTTAAAGGCTAAAAATTGTTTGAACAAATAATAATTGTTTAAACAATTTGAAATTAGTTATATAGTACTTGGAAACTTGTGAATTTTTTAATAAAAATTGTTTAAACAATTGACAAATAGCATATACTTGCGATTACTTATAATGAAACATTAATATTTCTGACTTGATAATATTCAAAAATCGTAGTTCTAAAAAGTTATGGAAAAAAACCATTTTTGTTGTTAAAAAACTCTGCATTTGTATATGACAATTATTTAGTTAATTGTCAAATAACATATATTTTCAATTAATTTGAAATAAACAAAAAGTTCCCCTAAATTTTATACCGAAGCTCTGGATTTTAATGACTTGCAAATTGCCAATACGAAAAAATAATTGTTGCTTATCAATTTGTTTAGAATATAATGAATAATTTTTAAAATCATGCTCACACACTAAAAATTATTATTTATTAATAGGTTTGGCATAGATAGACGCCCTATTTGCCAAATCATAAATTATTTTTTAAAAAATGGTACTTCTGAAGTGTTAAGAAAAACATCAATTTTGTTGTCAAATAAAAACTCGGAATTTGTACATGAAAATTAGTTAAATAATTAATAATAATATAATAATTAATCAAGAGAAGTCAACACAATGTTTGTATGAGTATTGCTGAAATATTTTTAGAATTTTACCAGATTCAGTACAAGGGCCAAACTTCCTGCAAAAAAGTCGCAAAATTAAAAAACTATGTAAGTACTTGCAGCCTTTTTTTTAAAAACATTAATTATCATATTTTAATATACTTTAGGCTTATTCATCGAAATATTATTGTTTTGAATATTTCAAATCATTTAGTGATGGGCTATGCATACATTAGTTAACGCAATTTTCCGACAATTTTGGCGATTTTGAAAAATATTTAAACTATAGATTTATTTATTAAAATTGTGTAAACAACTGCCAAACAGTTTATATTTTTAATTAATCGCAATCAAGCATTAATTACTCTTACATTTTATATCTAAGCTCTGGATTTCAATGAGAATTAACAATAAATGTTAATAGTACTTCTAGAAAGTTAATAAAATATCAAGTTTGTTGTTAAATAAAGAATCGCAACATTTTATATCAAGTGAAGTGGAGGTCACTTCTTGTACTTTCTCTGACTTCCCTTATATCCTCCTCTCATTTCCCTGTACTTCCCTTGCATCTCTTATCCTAAATTCCTTTCTCTCGCTTCTCAAACTTCAATATGCCCGCTATCATCACTTCCTTTCCCCTCATTTTTTCTACTTCACATCTTATAACTTCCCCTCACTTTTTCTGTTTCTTCCTTTCACCACTTTCCCTAAATCCTACTTTCTCTCGCCCATAATTTCCCCTACTTGCCATCCCCTCACTTTCACTACATACCTTCCTCTCATTTCCCCTAACTTCTCTTATTTTTCTTCCCCTCGCTTCTCCTATATCCTCTCCTCTTAGTTTCCCTTTAAAAAATTCCTTTTGGCCACAGAATATTTTTTTGGCCCACTGCACCACGTATTGCAATAGAAAATTATGAAAATAAGATTTTTAATTACATATTAACTCTGTAAGGATGATTATTGAAGGGAATTTTTTTTTGGAAACAAGAATTGTTCAGATTACAGATGCAGACCATTTGTATTTGCTGGAAGGAGGAATACGGTAAAAGGCAATAAAAGTTTAAATTCAATATCCGACAGGGAATTAAATTTGTCTGTGAGAGTGAACTGGACTATTTTCGTCGAAAATCGGCTCGTAAAGCTGAAGCTTTGGGTAGTGCAAAAGATAAGCTAGCCCTTGAATTTTTAACTGTAAATTGCTAGAGAGCTCTGGGGACTTCCTCTAACTTTGCATCGTTGGTTCGGAACAGTGATTTGAACATCAGTTCAGTTTCTCGACGCAGTTCCTACTTCAACTGACATTATTCCAAGAATGAACATGCACATTATTGATAACCAATTTGCACACGCATAAATTGTCTTTTTATGTACGAAGCCATTATTTTCACTTCTCACATCCAAATTTAAAGGATCCAGACAGTTTCCCTTATATCAGACAGAAAAAAAGTTCTCAAGGTTTCTCTTTCCCTCTCTTTCCCTGAAGTTGAGAGGGGTTTAGGGGAAGAGACCCAGCCGGAAAAATTATATATAGTTTATATATAGTGTGAAGTTTTATATATAATACTTCACACTATACATAAACTATATATAATATTTTCGCCTGAGGAGTTGAAGAAAAAATATGGGAAGTATGGTAGGAAAAGTAGAGTATGGGAAGTAAGAGAGTGAGATGTGAAGTGAGTGTGGGGAAAGTATGAGAGGGTAAGTAGGGAATTAGGAAGGTGAAGCGAGGAGAGTGAAACATAAGTAGGCTTAGAGAAAGGGGCATCAGGGGAGGAAGTGAGAGGAAAAGCTAGGATGAGTGATATATGGACGGTTGGAGAATTATAGGAGAGAGAAGCAGGGGATGTTAACGGATAGGATGGGATAGGATCCGAAAGGCTTTATTTGACTAATTTTTCTTACTGGCTATGTACAATATAAAGAAACCCCTTATGAGTGAAAATCATAATAAAAGGAAAAGACTTACTAATTTATAAGCCACCCCTGGTGAAATTTATATTGTCACTCAACACAAGTAATTTGATATGATGTAAAACCATGGGTTATTTTATTATAAAATACCTGGTACCGAGAGTTTTATGATACTAACTATAAGTTACCTTTTACCTCCTAATTTTTTGTTCTATTTTAGATCCTTTAAGATCATGCTACTAAACTGCTATCTTTTAGAAAGAACTGTATCTCTTTCCTTTTGTTTTCCTCTCTTCTTTCTCTTTCTTCTCTTACACCTCTTTTTCTTTCACCGTGTGGGAATGGAAGATCTTACGACTTATTTTACCACCAAGGATGAAAGGGATTTATGTCCCTTTTTGGGAGAGAAATGAAGAAGTTCCATCTAAAGTTTTTCGGATACGTTGATTTATTCCCATTTCATTCGCCAAACTCATTCCTACCAGCGCAAAGAAATTTGGGCTATCAAGATTAAATAAAATTTGGAAATGAGTTTCAATTTTAAAATAAATTAAATTTGCCCTACTTTCTTAATAATCCTCTAATTTACTAATATATTTTTACGTAAGGAAAATATATTATATTAGTTAATTATAAATCAGCTTCTGACGTCATCGCTGTACCCCTACAACATCTGAGTCACCTAATCATCGATTTCTCTCACACTGCTCGTTCGCTCTGTCCCTTTTGTTTTATGGACGGTCATCCCTTTTCAGATTTCTTTCCAGGATACTAAAGTGTTTTCTTCACTGAAAATAGGTCAGAGTATGTTTTAGTTTTTGAAAAGAGATCAAATTTAGTCAAGCATTTATTAATAGTATAATAGTGATAAACAAAATTTAAAGAAAAATGGACTATTCTCCCTCTTATATTAAAAAGATTTCTTACCATTTTTGCACTTTCGTATTGCAATTTCTCTTAATTTTAATCATTGCAATTTTACTGAGACTCAGTGAAATACTTTTAGTTACTTAAATCAGCGAAATTTCACTGAGAACAAGTGATTATTCACTTAAATTTTAGTAGCTAATCAGTGACTCCTTAGTAGAAAAATCAGTCAAAGTAGATGTCGCGCAACTACATGAAAGAGTTCTTTAGCCTATTAGAACGATAATTAAATCATTTAAATACCTCTTCCGTTACTATTCCTATCTTACTCTCCGTCCTTTCGCCCAAATTATGAGCCACCACCATTATTCTCTCCTCGAAGTTCCCCACTTCCGCTCTCTGTCACCAATAACCCACCCCTCGATTTCCCTACACCTGCATAGAAAAACTTCCTTCCCCACTTCCACTTCTCAATAATACTTCATTTCCTGCCAGTCATCCCCTTCCCCACTACTCCTCCTCTTCCCACCCCCTCATTGACCCTCATTTTCAAAGGGTCCAGGGACCAAAATGGTTCAGCAAGGGTTTGGTCCGGACCCGAACCCGTAAAAACTTAAAGGGTACGGGTGCAGATCTGGATCCTTATTAATTGAAAACTTCCGGACCCAGACCCGGACTCTTTAGAATTTAAAAGGTTTGGGTCCGGACACGGATCCTTAAGAAATTGAAGGGTACGGGTCCGGACCCGGATCCTTAAGAATTTAAAAGTTTCGGGTCTGAACCCGCGCCAATGAGAAACTAAAGGGTACGGGTTCGAACGCGGACCCTTAAGAATTTAAAAGGTTCAGGCCCGCACCCGCATCCTTAAAAATTTAAAGGGTACAGGTGCGGAACCGTAGGCTTAAGAATGTACGAGGTAGTTCAATAAGTCCTTAGAATGACCAACAGATGGCGCGCGAATCGCTCCAAATCATCTGTTTTCAGTCAGCACCACTCCCGACTAGATATA
>NC_046665.1:85882466-85890423 GCF_010883055.1 Belonocnema kinseyi
CGATTGACCAAGTGTATAGAACTCCAAGGAGATTATGTTGAAAAATAAAAAAAAATTTACCCAAAAAAAATTGTTTTTATACTTCATTCTAAGGACTTATTGTAGATTTACATAAAAATCAGTACGAGGGGGTTTTCGAATCACAGATCAATAATTTGCGGTTGAAATTAAAAAATTAAAAAATTTGATTCAAATTCTAAAAATTTTATTAATTATTAACAATTATTAATCAAATCGTGTTTGTAAATTTCTCAAATATATGTATTTCAAGGATCCTTTTAGGTTGGACCCGATGTTAAAAGGTTCTTTAGGAGTTCGGGTCCGGACCCGTACCCTTAAGATCTTAAAGGGTGAATGTCCGGACTCGAACCTTATAAGATTTAAAAGGTTCGGGTTCGGACCCAGACCCTTAAGAACTTAAAGGGTACGGGTCTGGACCCGTACCCTTAAAAATTCAAAAGGGTCCGGACCCTTAAGAAAGAAATTAAAAGATCCAAGCTGGACCGGGACCCTTAAGGAACGCTTCCAACTCGGGTCCAAGCAAAAAGTATCCGATCCCTGATTCTAACTTTTGTATTTATCCTAATTAGCCTCCATACCTTATCACACCTCGACACCCCTCAATTTCTTTCGATTCCTCTACATCACGTCCCCTCATCACCCCTATACCCACATAGAAACCCTTCCTTTCCCTACTTCTACTTCTTAAAATAATTTTCTTAATTTCCTACCCCTCATCCCCCTTCTTCCTCACTACTCCTCATCTTCTTACCCTCCCTGCTATACCACTCCTCTCAGTCTATCTCTTCATTTTCTTCTATCCCACTTTCCTTCTCCTACTTCCCCTCTTCTAAGTACCCTCACTTCACAATTACTTATTTTCCCTACTTCCAATAACTCCCCTCTTCTCACTTCTACTATTTCGCCTCCGCACCTTATTCCACCTCGATACTCCTCACTCCCTTTCAATTGTTTTACATCACCTCCCCTCATTTCCTCTACCATCCTCTACTTTCTTTCGCCAAAAACACCTACTTTCCTTCCTTACAGTTCACCTATATTCCCTCCTCTCATTTCAGAAACACTATCTTCATCTGTTACCCTTATTTCCCTTGAAATACCTCCCCTCGATTCTCCTAAATTTTCTTGATTTTCCCCCATTTCCCCTACTCCTTCTCACTTTTCGACCCAATATTTTCCATCACTTCCTCGACTTTCCCTTCCATACTTGCCCCAAGTCCTTTTCATTTATTTGACTTAATTTTTTCTACTTTTTCCTTTCTTACTTTCCCTACATCCCCTATTTCCATTAATACTTCATTACTACTGTAACAAAAAATGCACCTTCTACTATTTTCCCTACTTCCCCGCCATATATGACCAACTGTCACCACCCCTACTTCTCATAATTCCTAGCTATGTCTAAATAAAATATCCTATTCCCTCTTTCTCCTACCCATTACTTTTCCTCACTGACCCTATGTCCTCTTCTTTTATTTCCCTTTACTCTCCCTACTTCCCATCTTTTTTACTCCTATTCCCTCACCTCACCTAAATTTTCCCTCCTGACTTTCCCTAATTTCAATACTTTATATCCCCTCACTGCTTCTACCATAATATCCCCTACTTCACTTCCCCTTACGTCGATTTACCCAAATTTTTCTACTCTTACATCCCCTTCTTTCATTTCTCCTAGAATTCCTGTACATTCCGTCCCTTCACCTATCCTGATGTCAATACATCCTCTCCTCTCACTTCCTTATAATACTATATCTCATTTTCCCTACCTTACCATCACTCTTTTCCTCAACTTCACCTCCTCTCTCTTCCTCTAATCACAAAACTTGCTCTTTTCTCACTCCTCTCACATCATTTCCTCTCATTTCCCTACCAATAATTATTCCTTACTTTGACTGAATCCCGTCTCCTTATTTTCCCTAATTCCAATACTGCCCCTCATCTTAATTACCCTTCCAACTTCTACTTGCTTGATATAACTCAGATTCCCTCACTTCCCTACTACTTCCACTTCCTCTCATTTCCCTTCGCTACCCTTACAACTCCTCTCCTCATTTCTTCTTACTTTCCCTGTATTTTCTTTCCAACAACCCTTCTCATTTCTTTTATTCTATATATGCTCCCTTCCATCACTTTCTCTTTCCTAATTAACATTACTTTGCATCTCCTAACTTCCCTCTACGATCACTTCTCCTACATCATGTCTTCTCATTTTCCCTAATTTCCTTTTCTTGATATTTTCTCACTTCCCCTGCATACCTTCCTCTCATATCCTCTAAAGTCTCCTACTTTCCTTTCTCTCAGTTCTCCTGCAACCCCTGTTCTCATTTCCCCTTACTTCCCTTATATTTCCTTTTCTACACCCAGTCCCGTCACTTCTCTCTCTCTCTCTCTCTCTCTCTATACAAGACCCCTCCATTCACTTCCCTGAAACTCAATTACTGTACTTCTCATCCCCTTATTTACCCCTTTTATGAATTCTCCTACATCTCCTCTTCTGATTTCCTCTCATTTCCTCCAATTGCCATTTCCAAATTTCCCCTAAATACCTTCATCTCAATTCCCTTAACCTCTACTTTCCTTTCCATCGATTCTCCTATAACCCCTTGTCACATTTCCCCTTATTCTAATTCTTGCCCTCCCTTCACTTTCCTTCATTCCTTCTTCGCCTCTCTGCACTTTTCCTAATTTCCTCTGCAACACTATCGATAAATAGAACTACCTATAAAACTCGAAAAAGTAACTGCACTTTCAGTAAGCGCCACTGAAATTTCAGTAACATTTTTTCCTACAACACTAATGAAATATGCTTAGAAATTTCAGGGAGTAATCACTGATTCTCAGTAAAATTTCTCTGATTCAAATAGCTTGAAGTACGTGATTGATTTTCAGTTAAATGTAACTGATTCTCAGTAAAGTTTAACTGAATCTAATTAAGAAAGTAGGTTGCTTTCTAAAATTTAAAATTTAAACGTAATCTATTTTGTCAGGAATCATTTCATGCAAAATAAGCATGAAAACGATTCACCATCACAAAAACAGATTTCCCAACTCTTACTTTTCGGCTCATTAGAGACAAAAATAACCAAAAGAAAAACGAGGGAGAGAAAGGGAAAAAAGTCAACCAAAACCAACCTGTCACCTTTGCCTTTCTCCGTCCTCTTTATAATATTAGAGAACCCACATGTTTCATTTTTCTTTTAGTTATTTTTGTCTCTAATGAGCCGAAAAGTGAAATAGTTAGGAAATCTGTTTTTTAATGGCGATTATTTTCCATTCTTATTTTGCATAAAATAATAAAATTATAATTTTTTTTATTAACGCTTTCTGCGCAGAGATAATGAATTTCTGCGTAACCAAGCTGCCTTTCGCGAACCACCAACGGTTTGCGAACATCTGTGACCTTTACCCAGGCCACGAGAACTCTTTCCAACAGATGTTTTGCCGCGTAATTCATGGTGTTTATGTACGGCATTAACTATCCAGTTAACCTTTGGGTCATTTTGAATTGCCTTATGTGCTCGGTCAACAAAAATGACTTCGAAATATTTATAAGAAGAGTCCTGAGCAACCCAGTAGCTGTTCAAAACCCTAAGACCGCCGCAACGACGATCAACTCGTTCCTCTGAAACCGACTGCAACTTTCTGGTTGGCTTTAGTTGGTTAATTCCATGACTTTTGGGTTTTCCGTATGTTGCACCCTTGGGAACTGGACGTTTACGACCACCGCGACGTACGCGGATTCTGAAGATTACGAAACCTTGTTTGGCTTTGTATCCCAGACGACGGGCTTTGTTGGGGCGGGAAGGTCGGGGTACACGGTACATTTTGGTCATCTGGCGATACTGCCAGCATCTGATACGCAACAAGAAACGAAGCACATCGCTCTGCTTCTTGCGTTACAATTCTTGCATATATTTATATGCTCCCATTTTCAATTACTTCACAGCACAACATAGGCAAAATACGCGAAAAGAAAGCTAATAAAACTATAATAATAAATAATAAGTTGAAGTCTAATAGGTATAAAAAATAATAAGTATAAGAAGTTTAATAAATAATCAAAACAAATTTCCTGATAAAATAGATTACTTTTCAATCTTAAATAACAAATTTTAAATAGAGACACTAAAATCATGTTTCGTTTCAATCTGCAGGGTTTGCTTATGAATATTTGAAGAGATCCTTTAATTGGTTTCGAAATAATTTACCTAAATTTGTTAAAGGATATCTTTTTATTCAAATTCTTGAAAACAGAATGAATTTTAATATTATCAATTTTAGAAAGGCATTAATTTTTTGTATTATTTTTTTCCGAAAATTTAATACCCTAAATAGATTTATTTAGAATTAACTACACAATAAAAAAGAAGTTTGGTTCATGAAATAAAAAGTTCTTAAACGAATAGCATACGAATTTGGTGAAGAAAACAAGAAAGGAAGCTGCCAAGAGCACTGAACCTATAACGTATACGAAATCGATGAGATTTTGAAAGAGGGATGGGACAGACAAAGGTGGAGGTAAAGTTATAAGAAGGTTTATTCCTGATAAGTTCTTATAATGCTCTAGTCCCTACGGTACCTTCCAAAAAGAACTGCTAAAAATATCCCCTACATCTACAACTTTAAGTATCCACTTTCTTACATATCACGTCTCCAAATTCAGTGTCACATTTCAAGTCACTGGTTTAAATAAAAGTTCGAAAAACTGAAATTTAAAAAATAATCATAGAAATTTCAGCTCAAAGTAATATTTATTATAAAAAAAAGATATAATCTTTGCTGCGCTTTTTAAAACTTACCACATGTATGTATATTTGGTTAAAATTTCTAAGATAAATTACAAAACCAATTTTCTGCATTGATTTCTAGTATTTGCCCAGTATTTCTAAGGATTTTTCAGATAACAAATATTTTGGGTTAAAATTGTTTACTGAACCAAAGTTAAATAGATTTTCAAGGTTTAGCTTCTATTTTAGATAAAAGCTGCAGTTCTTATATAATCCTTAGATGGATTTTATTAAAATCAAAATTTTTGAGGAAGTAATTTGTTCAATAATATAATAAGTGTAATATTTCATTACAAAAAGAATTCTGATAAAAACGAAGCAAGCAAGATTGCAATGAAACTTTCAAGAAATAAAATCAGGTCTGGATATTTCGGGTTAAATAAAAATTAATTTTTTAACCTAAAATTCAAGCTAATATATAATCCAATATAACATTTCCATTTTTTTAAATACGACTGGCTAGGATGTTCCTAAAATCTATTTCAGGATTTTTGTCATGGCACTCCCTAAATTCCTAATAGACCCGAAAAAAGGACACCTTGCAAAGAGGATAAAAATAATTTTACTATTTAATTAACATTAGAAAAAGTGTTACTTTTTAAAATGTGCAAATTATTTGGAAATGAAAACGTATGATTAGGGTGAACTAAATAGTTTAGTTCCTTATTGGAAATACTTTACAAAATAATAATCAACAATACATTTTAATTTTCACACTCATAATACCCCTTTAAACATTCTCAAAAACCACCCACTAACGAAGTAAATGAGTTTTTCGATACATTGTCGTTTATTAACTTTTTTTACCATTTTTCCGCCAGATCAGTGCTAATCGATGTGCTAAATATGTGTATTAATTTGAAAAATAATCTATTATTATTTAAACAATTTTATATTTTATTAACAGTTGATTTAAATGATTATTTGAAGAGTGGTGACATTTTTTTATCGGACGAGTTTTCTCATCAATGTAAACAAAAAATATATTTCAAGGAATATTTATTATCATCAGAAAATAATATAAATTTTTATCTTCTTTACAGACTAGATGTAGCTATGAATTTAAAAAAATTATAATTAAATTTGATCTGAAAAAGATCTCTTTTTGCAGATCGATTCCCAGAGGAGCGAAGGAGATCTTTTTTCAGAAAAAATTTATTTAAAAAAATTTTGAATTCATAGCTTCTTCTAGTCTGAAAATACGTTAAGAATTTCTTTTATTCTCTGATGATAACACAGATTCCTTGAAAAATTGGAATAAGTAACACCTTTCAAAATAATGCGTGTATTTCTGAAAAAGGTTTCTTCTTTGAATCTCTCTAGTAGCTTAAGGGAAAAGCACCCGATTTCTTTAAACGCGTTTATCCTTTTTTTAAATATTAATGGGATAGGTTAATAATATTTATGTTTCTTTCAGAAAATTTCTATTGTTTATCAAACTGTGGGGTTAAAAAATGATGTAATTTCATATAAATTTGTACTTTAATTAACTCCACCTGAAATATTAATTTATAATATTAGAAATCGAATTATTTAAGCACTTGAATCAATTTTTTATCATTTTTTAGATCTGCAATTTGATAAACAATTCAAACTTTTCTTAAAGTAGGTAGATATTAGTAACATATCCAATGAATAAACAAATAGCAAAAAAAAACACGTTTTCCGAGCATTTAAATAAGCTTTTAACGTACATTCATACACTTTATGATTGTTTAAACATTTAGAAAAATTTATAATTTTAATCATGTTTTCTTTTTGTGGTATTAATTAGAAAACTTGTTTAATTTAAAAAATTTCATAATTTTGCATCTTCTTGCTGAAAAACAATTGTTTAAACAATTAAAAGTAATGTCAACAGTTTATGAATTAGAATATCGAATAAACAATCAAATATTGCAATAACACATTTTTCTAACATCACACTAAGTTTTTAACATATATTTACATAATTCATGATTGTTTAAACAATTACAGAATGTTTATAGTTTTAATTACAATGGTTTATTACATTGCACAGACTTGAAAACTCGCTTGTTTTAAAAATGTCATCATTTTGCACATGGTTGCTAAAAACCAATTTTTTGAAAAATAAAAAATGGTGTAAACAATTAAAAAGAATTTCAAAGCTGATGAATTAAAATATCAAATAAATAATCCAATAGTTTAGAAAAAATTCCTTTTTCTCGTTTAAACAATTACATAATTTTTATAATTTTAATTATATTATAATTATTTGTATTACATTGGTTTATTACATTGCATTGATTAGAAAGCTTAGTTGATTTTGAAAAAATCATCATTTTATATCTTCTTGATGAACCAAAAAGCAATTCTTTAAATAATAAAAAATAGTTTAAACAATTTGAAAAATTTTTAAAGATTGATGAATTAAAATATCGAATTAATGATCAAATAGTGATAAAACATGTTTTTATAGAATTTGAACAAGCTATTAACGTACATTTAAGCAATTCAGAAGTTGCATCTTCTTCTTGAAATGAATTGTTTTAACAATAAGAAATTGTTTAAACAATTTAAAATAATTTTAGAACTTGATAAATGTTTGTGAAATATTAAATAATGAAATAATAATAATAAAAGCACACGTTTTTCTAGCATTTAATATGCTTTCAAGGTAAATTTATAAACTTGATGATTGTTTAAATAATAACAGAATTGTTAGAATTTTAATTACATTGGTTAATTATATTTCGTTGATTATAACACTCGTTTGAATTTACGATTTTCATCATTTTGCATTTTCTCGCTATAATCCAACTGTTTAAACAATAAAAAATGATCTAAACATTTACAAATAATTTCAAAAGTTGATAAGAGATCGAAAATGAAAAATAAATAATCAAATAAAAAAAAACGCTTTTCTTCAGCGTTCTCGGGCTTCACGTGAAATTTAAACACATAACTATTGTTTAAACAATTAAAGAAATTTTACTTAAGACACATTGGTTCTTTATATTAATTCTAAAATTCTTCCGATTGATAAAATGTCATTATTTTGCAATTCCCCTCTTAAAATCAATTGTTATAAATTACGAGGGTGGATTGATAAGTTTCCGGCCTGACCAAGAGATGGCGCCACTAGGCCTACCTTGAGGTGGCGTTCTATAGTACCATCCTTAGATAGC
>NC_046665.1:85890523-85896080 GCF_010883055.1 Belonocnema kinseyi
CAGCCTTGGAGGAGATTATGTTGAGAAATAAAAAAAAAAATTCTTAAAAACGTTGTTTTTCTTGGTCAGGCCGGAAACTTATCAATCCACCCTCGTAAACAAATATATGACACATCGATTAGTGGTGATCTGGAGCGAAAAAGGTTTCAGACAAGTTGATAAACTTGAATATATCACAAAATTCTTATTTCCCTAATTAGGGGGTGGTTTTTGAGTGCAAATAAAACTGTTTTATGAGGGTAAAAATAAAAATTTATTGTAGATTCGTATTCGTTGAAGTATTTCCAGTATTGAAGTATTTATTAATATTGAAGTAATTTAAATAATTCCAAAATCGATTTTTCGCAAGTAAGAATTTAGAGAACCCTGAAGCCTAAGGGGTCGCCTTAGTTCAACGCCTAAACAGCAGAAACGTGGCGCCCTCCACGTGAAGCTGGTAAAGTAACACTTATCCGATCTCTACATTGCCGACATTTTTTGGTTCAGTGTTAATACGAACCGAGCTATCAAGTTGAGAAATTGGAAAATTCATTAAAATGCACTAATAAACGTTTTTATGATCCTACATTTCTGGAATTGCAACAAAAATTAAATTTTGAAACATTTCGGTAAGTAAAGAATCGGGAAAGTATTAATTTTAAACATAAATTTAATTAACATTCAGTTCAATTTAAATAGATTTAAGGCTTAATAAGTATAATAAATTGAGTCAATAGAACCCAATAAGAAAATCAAACTTTTCTTGGTTGATAGTTAATTCTTTTTTATTAAAAAGTCTACCATTAAATTCTTCGCTTAGAATTCAGATCTTTTAGTTAAAAATGTTACTGTTTGGTTAAAAATGTATTTTTTTTTAACTTCAATTATTTCTTTAAAAACTCATTTTTTGCAGAAGATTCGGATGTCTTATTAAACATTCGGCTTTTTGAATAAAAAAAATTCGTGCCTATCGATTGAAAAAGTATCTTTTGATTTTAAACACATTTTTGGCTGACAGTTTATTCTTCTCAGTTTAAAAGTCTACTATTATATTTTTTTTCATATTTATCCTTTTTTATGGAAAATTTAATTATTTTTTAAAATCAACTATTTTTAATAAAAAATTAATATCTTTTTTGGTAGAAGATTCATTTCTTTGATTGAAAATTAAATCTTAAAACAAAAATTTAACTATTCCATTTTTTGTTAAAAAGTGATTTTTTTCAACAGAAAATTCAACTATTGAGTTAAAAATTACTGTATTTACATGAAAATTCCCCTGTTTTTGTAAAAAAATTAATTTGTTGAAAATTCATTTTTGGGTAATAAATTGGACTAATTTAGTAAAAAATCCAAAAAAATAATTGAAAATTAACTCTATTGTTAAATATTTATATTTTTGGGTTGAAAATAAAACTTCTTTGTAAAAAATTCACCCTTTGATATGAAAATTGTACAATTTGGCTAGAATGTTTTTCTTTTTGGGTTGAAAAATCTTTTTTGTTTGAAAACTCGTATTTTCAGCTTGATTTATGTATTTTTATTAAAAATTAAAATCCTTTTTGGTTAAAGATTTATTTCTTTACTCCAAAATTTACCTATTTCGTTGAAATAATTTTTGTTTGTAGAAAATTCGTTTCGTCTTGGTGGAAAATTAAATTTTTCAAATGAAAGATTAACCATTCCCTTCCTGGTTGCAAAGAGACCCTTTTTAGCGAAAAATTCCTACTACATATTCGGTTAAAACAAATGTATTTTGCTGAAAATTCGTATGCTTTGGCAGAAAATTTCTTAGTTTAAAATTTGTCGTTTTGATTTGAGAATGCACCTCTTTAGGTTACAAGTACAATTTTATTAATGATTCAACTCTTTTGTCGAAAATTTTAATTTTGAACCTAAATTTAATTATTCCATTTTTTGTTATAAATTAATCCTTTTTAATGAAAAATTTAACTACTTGGTTAAAAACTTTCGTATTTTGTTGAAAATTTGTGGTTTTTTTGGTTGAATTCAACTCTTTTTAATTAAAAATAAAATCTTTTTTTCACTTTGATTTGATTAAAAATTAACTTTTTAACTGAAAATGTAACTATTCCATTTCTGGTTGAAGTGATCCTTTTTCGCAAAAAATTCAACTATTTGGATTTAAATCATCGTATTTTGATGAAAATTCGTCTGGTTTGGTATAAAATTCATTATATACTGAAATTTCAAAATTTCATTATGTACTGAAGATTCAAAATTTCACTATTTTAATAGAAAATTCAACAATATGAATAAAAATGAACTTCATTCTCAAAAGTTTATATTTCTCTGGGTAAAAAATTCAACTGCTTTATACAGTAATCATTTGTGTATGGTGTCCTGAATTTATGGAGCTACAAACAAATTCAATTCTGGAACATTTTTGGAAATTAATTTCTAATTTTTCAAGTTTATAGAGCTCATTGTAAAGGGAAATTTCTGTACAATCATAGCATATGTCAGCATAATTGTACAAATTCTTTTCTTGCATTGTGCAGAAAGTTAAAATTGAAACAAAAAAGTTGTAAAAATTCAAAGTTGTATTTGTAAAAGTTCCCAATAAGAATCAAATCAATGTAAATTTTAAAGAATTTGTATACATAAGTTTCTGCTTATTATTTCTCAGCAGAAAATATTAAATTTCTCCTACTTTGTTATGCCAACTTTAATTGACTTTTACTTGAAACCCGAAAATTTAAGTATATATTATTGAAATTTACAACCAATTTTAGTAAACTTCACTTAGAACACTTAGAACTGAACTTTGATAGTCTTTCTTGGCAGAAAATTAATCTTCATGGTTAAAAATTCTTGTTTTTGGATACAAATCCATGTATAATCTAGAAAATTAAGGTGCTTTGTTATAAATTTGTCTCATTATTCGAAAATTGAATTATTTTGTTGCAAAAAATTTTTGTGGTCAAGAATTATTTTGTTTATCTTAAAAGTCATATTTTTAGTTGAAAGTTCATGTATTTTATTGAAAAATCTTATTCTTTGTTGAAAATTCAACTCTTTATTTGAAAATTAAACTATTTTGTTTAGAATTATTTTATTTTCAAAATGTATCTTAGAATTGAAAATTCATCTCATTGTTTGAAAATTGAACAATTTTTTTGTTAATTTTTTTTTAGCCTAAAATTATTTGATTTATCCTCAAAGTATTTTGTAGAAAATTCGTCTTTTATGGTTGATTTTATTTTTATTCATTTATTTATTTATATTTATTTCATTATATTTTATTATTATTCGTCTTTTATAGCTCTTGATTTCGAATTCAAACTATTTTCTTGAAAAATATTTTTTAGTTTAAAATTCTTTTTTTACTTTAAAACTGACCTTTTTAGTTAAAATTGTATGTACTTTGTTGCAAATTCGTTTTTAGGTTGAAAAATCATTTCATTGTTTGAAAATTAAACTCGTTTGCTGGAAATTGCTTTTTGGTCTAAAATGACTTTTCTTTCTTTTAAAATTCATCTTTTTTAGTTGAAATTTTATATATTTGTTTGAAAATTTATCTTTTTTGTGAAAATTTAACCCTTTTCATTGTAAATTCATCTCATTGTTTGAAAATTGAACTATTGTTTTAGAAATTGTTTTTTTTTTTATTCAAAAAATATTTTTTTCTGAAAATTTATCCATTTCAGTTGGAACTTTATGCATTTTGTTGAAAATTCGTCTTTTTCATTGAAAATTTATCTCTTTATTTGAAAGTTAAATGGCTATATCATTGAAAATTAAAATTTCTTTGTTGATTAAAAATATATCTTTTGTAGTAGAAATGTTATGTATTTGAATGAAAAGTGATCTTTCGTGGTAGAAAATTAATCTTTTTAGTTGAAATCGTATATATTTGGTTGAAAATTCGTCTTTTTTTGTATCAAATTAATTTTCATGAATGAAAATTCATCTCATTGTTTGAAAGTTGAACTATTTTGTAGAAAATTTTTTTTCGTGAATTGTTAAATTCAACTGTTTTAACCCTTCGTCACAAGGTTTTTTTGCTGCTTCCGTCACACAGGTGGGTCATTTATATCCGGTTGTCATTTTTTCTATGTTCAAAGCTTTAAAAATATCTGGAATAATTCATGTATATTCTTCGGAGCTTCTACTACATGTTTTAATTGTTTTTAGAATTAAATATGTAACTTTTTTCAAAATAATAATCTACATATAAACAAAAGCTTGAGAAAATGGAAATTCAGTTAACAAATTCATAACTGAAATAAATAAATATTAAGAAACTGTACTTAAGGTTTTTCAGGATCAAATCATGACCTGTCAGAAAAATATAGTCCAATGTCTTCCAGTTCCAAAAAAGTATATTTATTTTCACGCTTGAAGATATGGTAATTTTTTGTAATTCATGCATGCAATAAATGAATAAAAAATTCACTTTTCTTTCAAAAATAAATTTTGATTTATTGTACAATAATCTAAGTTTTTTAAGAAACTTTATTAAAAAGTTTAAACAAATTATATGGGAGTAAATAATTCAAGTAGCGCAATCTTTACAGAAGTTCGTGCGATGTTTTTCACACGCCGGCTTTTCACACATCGCACACAAATATGACGTTTTTTTATCATCCTTAGATGGGCATATCGCACACTTTTTTCTTTTTTCTAGCTCAGTAGATATAAATCTACAAATGAGGATTCATCCAAATCGTCGCGAAACAATAACGCGATCCCACAGGTGGGTCGTTTAAGGCACAAGCTTCATTTGAAATCTTTCTTCCTCGGAAACACAATGATCAATTGAAGCGTCCCTTTGCAGTTAAGGTTCTCACTTCCAAAAAAATTTTTAGGTAGGAGGGTCAAACCCCACCATCTTTGCGTTTCGGAGATACTAAAGCGGAAAAATTTGACTGGGTCGTAAACTACCCACCTCATTGGCGGATCCAGAGGGGGGCGATCGCCCCCCCCCCCCGAGCTCTAAGTTTTTATACTTATAACTTATATTTTCGACCCCGCAATATCCTTTTTTTTTTTTTTTTTTTTTGCTTTTTTCGACTTATACGCCCCGATCGCCCCCTCCGAGACCAAGGCCTGGATCCGCCGCTGACCCACCTGCGTGTGACGAAGGATTAAATGACAAAATTTTTTTTTTGTTTGATTCAAAATTAATGCTTTTAACTGAGAATTCAACTCTTCTATTTTTCATAAAAATTAATCTTTTGAGTTGAACAGTTGAACACTCAACTATATTAAGGTTGAAAATGTATGTACTTTACGTATGTCTCACGTAATTTGTGGATGATATGATCCCTCAAAATATTGTTTTTTTTTCACTGCAGGTTACTTGTATTAATTTCGTTTTAGAGTTAATTATGATTGAAGGTGGAATTAAAACAATGAAACACGTTTAATATTTTTATTTTATTTCTGCTCTTCTTTCTGTTAGCCCATGAAAGCATTCGATTTTCCGTGGTCTATCTTCATTGAGTCTTCACGGCGCTTCCTACCACCCCGTTGTCCTGCAATTTAACCCGTGGTTAGTGGTTACTACACTTTTGCAAATATGCGCCAGCAAAATTTTCAAATAAGTGGCTCT
>NC_046665.1:85896090-85897872 GCF_010883055.1 Belonocnema kinseyi
TGAATATGTCCATCAGGTACTGAGTCATGCCATGTAGGGCCAAGCTTCATTAGCGATTAGCCTTTTACTGTTCATGAGGTTCACTTCGAAAGTAAGGCTTGGTGCAAATTTGCACAAGTGTGGTTTACTAGGTGGTTTACTATGGGTGCTTCGGAAAAAATTGAATTTCACCTGATAATCGTTTTTTCGACTAAATTTTCTCTAGAGGTAAGTAATTTTACATAATATTTTTGATTTTCAATATAAACTTATCAAGAAAGAGACACACCTACGTTTTAATTACGTACATTTTCGAAATTCTTGATTTTTTTTATTTGCAATTTTCTCGAGGGGTACATAATTCCAAATTCTGTTGTACACCGATTGCATGATTGCAAGTGATTGCAAGTGATTGCAAGTTATTGTAAGTGATTGAAAGCGAATGCAGTGAATGCAATCATCTCGAGTGATTGCAGGGTCAATTTTGAGTGAATACAGTGATTTCATATAAAATTCCGAGTGATTTCAGTGATTTCGTGGTAAATTCCAAGTGATTGCAGTGATTCCAGGGTGAATTTCTAGTTATTGCTGTGATTTTACGGTTAACTACGAGAGATTGCAGTGATTGCACTGTTAAATCCTAATGATTGCAGTGATTTCCCGGTAAATTCTGAGTGATTCCAGTGATTTCATAGCGAATTATGTGCGATTTCAGGGGTTTCAATGTGAATTAAAAATAATTTAAATTGAATTCAAAGCTATTTCAAATAAATTTAAGTCGACTTAGAATGGTTGCCTGCGATAAAGCGATTGAACTCAGTTTTGATTGAACTGATCGTAGAGCCGGAATGTTAATAAAACTCGAAACGTCGAGTTGGCTTGAGGCTTAATTGATAACGCGAAATAGCTGGAATCGTATGACACAAATTGTTTAAATCTACTTTGGAGATATTTAAATATAACACGACATCCAGAAATAAAAAATATAATTATTAAAAAGCGTTTCAATTTTTCTCAAAAAACGTTTCCGAGTATATCTTTTTCCCCCATTTTTAGGGTAGTATGCAAATTTTACGTTATATTTCTAGGTGTGTCAAAAAGGCATCGATTTACCTTTTGTCAAACTTTCGACGATCGTTTATGATCTACTAATACCGACTTGTAAATTTAAAAAACTGCTTTACAGAAGGACTTTCTTAATATTTGGAATATAACACTATTGTGACTCAAAAGCCCGTTACATTTCTGTTTAAAAATGTTTTATTATTATTATATTATTTTCGAAAAAATCGACTTTTTTCATTCTTTTTTTTTAATGGATTGAAATGTTCATTCTTAAATTCTCAAGTTAAATTATTATTATTATTATTATTATTATTATTATTATTACACCATTGAGCCATTTACCTTTCGGGGTAGGCGTGGCTCACTCAGCAGGGGAAAGGAGTAGTGTGTGGAAGGGATAGAGATTTTTCAGATTGATCCAGAATTCTCGTGCTATTTAAGTAAATAACACGTTCGTTCCGCAACACTGCTTCGACCCAGGTTGCTGATCAATCTCTCTAGCAATCACCCCAAGCGAAGAACCTCACGAAGTCCTTGTGTAAGGTTCCCCACTTGGGTCCATTAATAGCCAAGGTCTTTGTTTCAGGCGTCATTCACTTTACTGACACTCTTTTTATTAATTATTTGCCGCCATAATTTCCTGTCCTGGCATACTTCTCTAGCTTCTTTTATGTCCATGCATTTTTTCATGCAGACTCTCGTGTTTCTGTGACTTCTTATGTCTCTTCTAAGCAGGGT
>NC_046665.1:85897972-85976908 GCF_010883055.1 Belonocnema kinseyi
TTGCGAACGCTAACCCTCGTACCCTTACTGTTTCGAGATCCACACCCTCTTCGTCGAAGAGAGCCATTCTTAAACACTTGTCCATAAATAATATAAATAACCGATGTAAATAATACTTTCTTAACATTTGTTATTAATATAAATTTATATTTTTTCTTGAGTTTTCAACTGTTTAAAATGGAATCCCAATTTGCATCATTTTTCAAGAGTTTAAGTTCCAAAGGTTTAATTTTCAACTGTTGAAAATTGAAGAAAATTAAATGCTAACTTTATCTAAAATTGTCAAAAGATTCTAAATCTTGTTCAGATTATAATAGTTTTTATTAAACAATCAATTTTTGATTCAAAATGCCAATGCAACTTAAAACGATTTAAAAAAATTATGAAACATTTTGAAATCTCATGATTTTTGCGTAAAAATTTAAATTTCTAACGAAAAACACTAACATAATTCGAAATTTTTAAAGCTTGAAATATTTATTACTTTAAACATAAATGATTGGATTTAATTCTAATGATTTTTCTTTAAAAATACCCCGATTCCAGATTAAACACACTAAAATAACCTGAAGTTGTTAACAAATTTAACTGTTTTTTCAAATGCCAGAAATTATCGAAAAATGCTACATTTAAAATTCTGATTTCTGGTAAGAAAAAAACTAACAAAACCTAAAATATTTACCTAAAATTTTTTTAAGTTTTAAGTCTTAGAAAATTTATGATCGCTGGAGTATTCAAAGAAGTTGAGGTAGAAGTTGTTTGGGTCATATTAAGACAGTTTTTATCACCTTTCTTATCAATTCTCTTCACTTGTCATTTACACGCGTATCAAAATCCAGACGTCGAGTTGTCAACAAAATTCTCTTTAAACATTTATGCTGGAAAGATATTTGCACGCCGAGAGACAAGCAATAATATAAATTGCATGGGGCGATACATTATTTTTTAATAAACCAATAATAACCATGAGTTTATTTAGATATTATTTTTCGAAAACTGTTAAATTAAATGATAAAATCGTTACATAAATAAATAATATCCAAGTCAAGATGTGATTGAAGAGTGATTGTATTTGATTTCACTTGATTGCAGGGTGAATTCAGGTGATTTCAGAGTGATTGCAGGTGATTGCACGGTGATTTCAAGTGATTGCAAGGTGATTGCAAGGTGTTTGCAACAACGTGTGTACACTGATTGCAAAAGTTATGTACCCTTCGAATTTTCTTAAGATTTGAGGCTCATAAGTTTAAATCATTGTAAAAAATGATAAATGGATGCATATGGTCCATTGGTTGAATATTATAATTCTCAAATTGCAATCGTGTTTGATATAAATTCCCTTTTGCTTATCTGTTAATTAAACAATTTGTCTGGTCATTAAGGAAATATTTGTCAAGTTGCAGTCGATAATTAATTATTGATAGTAGGGCAATGTAACTGAAACTCAATTTCAATAAGAAACATACGGAGTATAGTACTTTTTTCTCTTATAGTAGGTTTTTAGAGCTATCTAAATTCTGAATAAAATAAGCTTAGTATGAAGTCATTTTGTCCATTTTCTAGCAAAGTATTGCAAAAAGAGATCTAATTGTGTTTTTTTTTTAATTTTAATAATATCTAAAATTACAAGAAAATTTTTATGTTTTTAGGCCTACTTTGTAGGTAAATTTCTGTAGAATTGCAGGAACTTGACAGCATATTCGTACAAAAATTTCTTACATTGTGCAAAAATTAAAGTCAATTTAAGGTAACTAATTCGAACAAATTTTAATATTCTTTTGTGTTGAGAAATAATTCACCATGCAAGCAAAAAATTATGCAAATATGATGACAAATTGCTGTAATTCTAAAGAAATGATTGAAAATAATAATTATCAAAAAACATTGTTTAAGATGTTTCTTAAAATTTTTTAAAATGCCACAAAATAAGTGTCCAAGTACAAGGTAGCGATAGTTTAACTTGCAAAAATGCTCAAATTTTTTTTTTTAATTGCAGGACAACTGGGCGATAGAAAGCGCCGTGAAGTTTTAAAGAAGATAGATCACGGCAATTCGAAAGCTTTCATGGGATAACAGAAAGAAGAGCAGAAATAAAATAAAAATACTAGACGTGTTTCATTCTTTTTATTCCACCTTCAATCTTCAATAACTCTAAAACAGAAATGATACAAGTAACGTGCAGTAAAAATAACAATATTATTTGAACCAAGAAAGCAATAATTTTCTTCAAAAAATTTAAGTTTTCAAACAAAGTGATGAATCTTCGATAAAAAAATGAATTCTCAACGAAAAGTATAATATTTCATGTGTTCTACTGAAAATATTTCTATTGTAAATTAAAAATAGTCGACTTTAACAGTTCACCAAAAGAAAAAAAAACAATTTTGAACAAAATAGTTCAATTTTCAAACATTGAGATGGTTTTTCAATCAACAAGGTTAATTTCTTTACCAAAAAATACGAATTTTCAACCAAATATATGTACATTTTCTACCAAGCATATTTCATGCCCATAAAAACGAATTTTTATCCAAATATATAAAATGAGCACTAGAAAAATATAAATTTTAAAAGGAAGAAAATATTTGTAAACCAAAAACAATCTTCAATAATATTGTAGTTCCATTTCCAAATAAAGAAATGAATTTTCAACAAAATACAGGAATTTTCTATCAATGAAGACAAATTTTCAATAAAATACATTAATTTTCAACCAAAAAGTTGAATTTTAAACAAAATACGGCAATTTTTAAGAAAATACATGAAACTTTCAATTAAAAAGATTGCTTCTAAGTCAAAGGAAATAATTATTGAATAAAAAAAATTCAAATAAAATTGTTCAAGTTTCAAACAATGAGATGAATTTTCAATGAAGAAGATTAATTTCTTACTATAAAAGGCAAAGTTGTAACAAAATTGTTTCTGAATTATAAACCAAGAAGATTAATTTTCTATTAAGAGATTTTTTTAACAAATCACATAAGACTTCAACTAAAAAGATCAAATTTAAAATTAGAAAAAATTTTTGGACTAAAAAACAATTTTCAACAAAATAGTTCAATTTTCAGAATTTTTACACAAACAAAATTTTTTAACTATAAAACAATTTTCAACAAAATAGTTAAATTTTTAAATAAAGAGTTGAATTTTCAATCACAAAGGACGAATCTTGAACAAAATACATAAACTTTTAACAACAACAAAAAAAAAACTTTTAGGATAAATAAAATAATTTGCGAGTAAAAAAAGTGCACAAACAAAATAGTTCAATTTTTAAACAATGAGATGAATTTTCAATTGAATGAATAATTTTCTAACAAAGAAAGCAAATATTCAAATACATACGTAAATTTCCAACAAAATACCTGAATTTTCCACCGAAAACAAGCATTTTCAACCAAAATAGTGAATTTGTGACAAAGAAGATATATTTTCTACCAAGAAAGATGAATTTTCAACAAAATACATACAAATTGAAGTAAAAAAGATTTACTTTAAGATTTAAAAAATTTTGGACATAAAACAAACAATGTTAAAAACAATACTTCAATTTTGAGAGAGATGACTTTTCAACGTAAAAAGATGAGTTGTCAACAAAGTACAAAAAATTTCAACGCAAAAGATAAATTTAAACGTGAAAAAATTGCAAGTACAAAACAATGTTCAACAAAGGAGTTCAATTGTCAGATAAAAGATTGAATTTTTAACCAAAGAAGACAAATTTTTAACAAAATACATAAATTTTGAACTAAAAAGACAACTTTTTAGATAATCAAAATAATTGTTGACCAAAAAAAAAATTTTCAACGAAATAATTCAGTTTTCAAAAAATGAGACAAAATTTTTAATAAAGAAGGTTAACTTTCTTCCAAAAAAAGGCAAATTTTCAACAAAATACATGAACTTCAATCAAAAACATTAATTTTTAACCAAGAAGATAAATTTTCTGCTAAGAAAGACTTCCAAATTCGGTTCTAAGGGTTCTAAGTCAAGCCAATAAAAATTATTAGTAAGTTTAAAAAAAATACATTAAAAATCTTTTCACTGCGTTTAACCAAAAACTCGATATAGTAGCTAATCTATTTGATTATTAATTATCTAGAACATTTTAAATTTGTGTCCAGCTGAAAAATATCACTAAGGTAATTTATAAATCTTATTAAAATTTAATAAAAATAGCGATTAAAATCCTATTTTAATTTTCTCTTAAAGTTCATTTTTCAAAATAAATAATCATTAAAAATTTTCACACGAATATTGAGGAAATTCACCAAATTTCATCTTGATATCGATATTCGTATGGACATGAGTTCTTGCAAAAATATTTCGGTAAGAGAGGAATCAGAAAAGTATTACATGCCCTCAAAGGGCATGTTACCACATGTGACACTTCTCCGATTCCTACCTTAACCAAGCAATGTGTACTAATCAATGTTTGCTACTAACTACCACCAAAAAATTATCAAAATGTTATATATTTATTGTACATCTAAGAATTTATTAACACATAATTGCATAAACATTCCCTTGTCACTGTTCTTTATTTTTTTTAAATAACCCTGAGTCAAAGAAATATTTTTGCCTGAGTCCCGTAGATTTTCAATAATTTCAGTTGCTTGAGGCAAAGTATCTACTGTCGGTAAGTAGTAGACTTGTGGAAATTCTTCCTTACCGATAAGTTATGTTTACCTCAAGCAAAGTTTGCCTCAAGACTAGAAATGCCGCCGCACTTCTAGAGACGTCGAGTTTATGTGTTTTTCTCCTGAGAAAATGTAACGCGCAATTAAATATACGTTGATGAAATTGCAATTCAGAAAGAGTTAAAGTAATTTCAAAGTGTATTTGCAGTAGTGGTTCTTCAAAGTGTGAAAAAAATCTATTCTGTATGACCTGTTACGAATCTTAACAAGCTAAAAGTGAAAACTAACCTCGAAATTCGTAAAAAAAACTTTCGGTTTCCTCGTTTCGTTTTGGTTAAACTGTGATAAATTAAAACCCTCAAAATGTCTCTTAAACGAAGATTCGAAGAAATATCGCGTGATGAACAGAGTGAAGAAGCTGCAGGTGTATTTAAAAATTCACTAGATTCAGATGAAGATGACGACGAAGCGGAGGAAGAATCGCGTAATGTTATGAACGATGATGATTTCGAGGGTATGTTTATTATTATTTTAGTTATTATTGTTTATTATTATTTGATTTATTAATTTATCTCGAATTCTCCTAAAAATAAAGTTCCCAAATCCAGGGTGGCCGCTGGATCCGGAAGTTTATGAGGCCGGAAAAAATTGGGAAATTACATTGAATTTATTTTTTGACCGTGAATTTTACAAATTTTTAGGAACAAAATTTGTCAAAATTTAATTTTAATAGTTTCTTAAATAATTAGTTGAATTGTTATCTTTTTCTATTGTATCATTCTATCATTCTATTGTGCGTAATTCGATAATATTTCACTTCAAAATTTTCCGTTTTAGATTTTAATTTTTAAGCGTACATTTTTCATGTAAAGAATTTTAGAATGCAGTTTTAAAGACTTAAAAAATGCAACATTAAAAGCGTTCGAAACTTAGAATTTTGGATAAAAATCTTTTTTAGTTTATCGAGAATTTACGAGTGAACAATAATTGATTTTCGGAGAAGATTCTGAATTTCAAAATAAGATTATTCATAATTAGGGGTTTTTATTAAATTTAAAATATTATTTTAGTCTAGAAACGGAAATTTTACATTTTGAAATTTTTTGTGAGAAAAAAACAATGCTCAGTATTTTTAAATATTTTATTGCTTATTAAAGGTCAATATAAATCAAATATCTAAAACTAAATAAGAAAACTAAACTTTGAACGTTATAATTTTAATGGTTCTACTTTAAAAAATTTAATTTACAAGCGAAATTGTTGAATTTTGACGTATAATATATTTTGAACATTTAGTATTTATGGAAAAAATCAGTGAAAGTTGAAGAGATATTTAGAAGATCCGAAAAGATTCAATAATTCATTTAAAATTCAAAATAATTTAAGCGAAGTGCCTACGTATACTAATTTAAAACAAAATATAGATTTTTGCAGATTTTGAAAAACAAATTTAAAAGATTTTTAAACATTGTAAAGGGTTTCAAAAGTATAAAAAAAATGCTCCAGATTCCTATCAAAATTAAAAATAACTTTTTATTTTCGAAAGTTAATTTTAAGAGCATATTTAAAAAAATTTTTAAATCATCAAAAATTAATATAGAAGGTTTTAAGGAAATACTTATTTTTTGCAAGATTTCAACAAAACTTTTTTTTTTAAGATGTTTAGAATTTCTGAAAAAAATTCAATAAGTTAAACTTTGAAAAAATTTAAAACGTGTGGATTTTTTAAGATTTTAAAATAAAATTTGGGAGATTTTTAAGGATTTTCAAACTATTTAAAATAAAAGTAATTTAACTTTTCATTAAACAAGTATTATGATTATAACAAAAATGTAATCCTTTAATTTCTAATATTTCTGGCTCAGAATTGGTTTAAAGGATTTACAGCTTAGTTTTTATTACATGAAATGGAGGAATTTCTAGTCCTGAATTATAACATTTTTAATAAAACAATAATATAAGAAAAATATTTTAATTGTTTAAATTTGTGAATTTTCTATTTCGGATATTTTATAATTCGGCAATTTTCTGTCGGGAATTTTCAAATTCGGTAATATTTTAATCTATCGGGAATTAAAAAATTTTTTAATTGCGGTAAATTTATTTTTCAGGTATTTTCAGTCGTCCTCAAGATTACGGGACGGCTGAAAATTCCCTTAAAGTTTATATTGTTACCGAATTTGAAAATTGTCGAATTATAAAATATGCAAACTGAAAAATTTCCGAATTTACACAATTAAAAAAATTGTTGTTATAAATATTGTTTATTTAAAATACAAAATTAAATATTTTTATTTAAAAAAATATTATTTTCAATGTTTAAAGTTTCGAAATATTGTTTGGCTTTAAAACCACAATAATTGAAGAAAAAATTCATCCAGGAATATACTTTTTTCAATAATGGTAATTATATTTTTAAACACTTTAAGCATTAAAAATAATTTTGTGATAAAAAAATGGTTTATAATATCACCGAATAATAAATTTCCTGAATTAGAAACTTCCCGATTAATAAAATTCCTGAATTAGAATATTCCCGAAAAATTTATAATATTTTCGAATAAAGAATTGCCGACAGTATATAATATTACCGAATTTGAAAATTCTCGAATAATAAAATTCCTGAATGTTAAAATTCGCGTATAATAAAATTCCCTAAACGTTTATAATATTACCGAATTTGAAAATTTCCGAATAATAAAATTGTGAATTCTAAAATATCCTAACTGGAAAATTCCCGAATTTAAACAATTGAAACATTTTTGGTTATAAATATTGTTTATTTAAAATACAATAATCAAATATTTTCATTAAAAAAATATTATTTTTAATGTTTAAAGTTTCTAAATATTGTTTGACTTTAAAACCACAAAATTTAAGAAAAAATTCATCCAAAAATATACTTTTTTCAATAATGGTTATTATAATTTTACACACTTTAAGCATTAACAATAATTTTGTTATAAAGAAATATATTATTGCATTTTTAATAAGTAAATAAAATATTGAAAAAAAATTTTAATTCGGGAGTTTTCTAGTTCGGATATTTTATGATTCGGAAATTTTCTGTCGGGAATTTTTAAATACGTTAATATTATAAACAATCGTTAATTTTTTTATTCGGGAATTTTTTCCTCGGGATTTTTCAGTCGAACACAATATTGGGACGACTGATAAATTTCGAAAAATAAAATTCCCGACACTGCAATATTCCTGAATAGGAAAATGTTCGAATAATAAAATTCCAGAAATTATAAAAATTCTGAAATGTAAAAATCCTGAATGGGAAAATTCCCGAATAATAAAAATATTGACAGAAAATTACGGAATATTAAAATATCCGAACTAGAACATTTCCAAATTACAAAATTCCCGAATTTAAACAATAAAAAATTGTTCTTTAAAAAATGATTCTTTATTTATTATAAATACGATAATCAAATAGTGTTATCACTGAACATTTATTTAACGTTTAAAGTTTTTAAAAATCATTTTTTTAATTTAAAATTACATTAACTGAACAAATATATTTCTGCATGGAAAGTTTGTATTGAAAATGTGCATAGTATTTTTGTTTAAATTACAAAAAACGGTATAAAAAATCTAATTTTTAATTTTTTTAAATAAATTAAAAGAACGCTTCGAGATTATTCAATGCTGAATTGAATCCTGCAAAGTTTATTTGGAGAATGTTATTAAGTTCGAAGAAAATTCAGGGGCAAGATCTTTTTTTTCGTTTGAGGCTTGTTTTTACATTCTTTTTATACAAGTTTCATAAGATTATTGTTATTGTTAATGTTATCTGAAAAATAATTTTTATAACTTGAAAAATTGAAAAAAATCGTTGGTAAATATATTTTATTATTGTATTTTTAATAGAACTATAATAATTATAAAAAATATATATTATTTAAATTCGGAAATTTTCTAGTTTTGATATTTTATAATTAAGGAATTTTATTTCGTAAATTTTATTATTCGAGAATTTTCCCATTCGGGAATTTTATTTTTCGGGATTTTTCACTCGTCCTATAATATTGCCGAATTGAAACATTCGCGACAGTTTATAATATTACCGAATTAAAACAATTTTGAATAATCAAGCTTCTGAATTAAAAAATTTGCGAATAATAAAATTCCTGAAATAGAAAATTCCCGAACAGTTTATAATATTTCCGAATTAAAAAATTTCCAAAATAAAAAAACTCCTGAGTTAGAAATATCGCGAATAATAAAATTCCTAAATTAGAAAATTACGGAATAGTTTATAATATTACCGAATTTGAAAACATGTTACAAAGTATGAATCATGTGGAAGCCCTATAATATAATTTAAATTAAACTTATTTATTAACGTTCTTTAAAAACAAAATAAAAAATAGGAGACATGATTTGATGCCATGGTACTGTCAGGTTTACGCAGTTCCCCTTGAAATCTTTAGAAGTGCTACAAAATTCTTTAAAATCCCTTGACATTTTGAATCTCTTGTAATACTTTAAAATCAATTAGAAACACTTGAAGTCTCTAGAAAACATAAAAATCTATTTAAGAAAGTTTTAATCATTTATGAGGCCCATAATATAATTTGAAATAAACTTACTAATTACATTTCTAAAAAGAAACCATTCAAATCTCCAGAAATCCTTGAAATCCTTGGACATTTTATAATAAATTGAAATTAAACGCATTGTTTTAAAATTCCTTGAGATAACTTAAAACCCCATCAAATCTTTGGAATTCTTAGGAATCCTTTAGTTTCATTTCATTTATTTTCAAAGTTAACTATAAATCCTTTAAAATCTTAAAAATCCTAAAAAAATTCTCTGAAATCTCTTGAAATTTTTCCATATCTCTGGAAATCCTTTAGAATCTCTTTCAATTCCCTGAAATCTTTAAAAAGCGTAAAAACTCATTTTAAAACGTATGAGTTATTTGAAAGCCCTAGAATATCATTTAAATTAAACTTATTCATGAAAGCTCTCTTCAAAACCCCGTATAAATTCCTAGATATAATTGAAATCCCTTGAAAGCCTTGGAGATTTTATAATAAAATCCTTGAATCTTTATCAAATTCCTGGAAATTTCCATTAAATGTTTGAATTTTCTGAGAATTTCTTGCAATTTGCATTGGAAATCCTACAAAATTCTTTGAAATCCTTTGACATTTTTTATATCTCTTGCAATCCCTTAAAATATAATTGAAAAAAACATCAATAAAAAATAAAATAGAATCCCGTGAAATATGTTTAAATCTTTACAAAAAGTAAAAATCCATTTTAAAAAACTATAAATCATTTTAAATTCCTTGAAAATAATATAAAATAAACTTCTTTTCCTTAATTTATTTTGAAAAAAACACGTTTGAATCTCTAAAAATTTTCATTCCTAGAAAAACCGCCGGCATTTTGTTAATTTATGCAATTTTGCATATACTTATACTTATATATACTTATATGTTATATTAATTTTTTTTAATTAATTAATTTTTCCATTTTCATATTTGATTTTAATAATTAGGAATGGAAGAAGGACCGTCTACTGACACAAACATTGGATTCACTGCATTTAACATGGACGAGGAACTTGAAGAGGGATATATCACAAAGGAGGGAGATTACGTTCTGCATAAAAAGGAGAACCAAATAAGAGATAACTGGCTGGATAATATTGACTGGGTTAAGGTGAGCAATATAATATAAAATACATAATAATATAAAAATATATAATATGAAATTAGATAAAAATGATTTTTTTTTATTTGTAAAATTAGCTTAATATTACTGAATTTAATAATACATTTTTATTTATTAGTACATTTTTACGCGAGAATTCATCTTTTCTTTATGGAAATTCAACTATTTAGTTGAAATATGAACTCTTGTTAAAAATTAATTATTTGGTTAAAGATTCTACATTTTACTATTTTGTTGAAATGTCGCTTTTTTTTGTTGAAATGTCGCTTTTTTTTGTTGAAAATTAATTTTTTACTGAAAATTTAAGTATTCCTGTTCAGGCTTGAATTATTTTGTTGAAAATTATTATTTTTTTCTTCTCTGTAATTAATTTCCTTAACTAAAAATTTAACTACTCCAGTTGAATATTTCATCATTTTTAGTTTAAAATATATCTTTTTGGTTAAAAATTAATTTTTTGTACTTAATCTTTAATCATTCAAATTTTGGTTAGCAATTTATTTCTTTTAGTAAACTTGAATTTTTTGCTAAAATATCGTTTTTCTTTTTGTTGAAGATATTTTCCTCTAAAAGTTGAGTTATTTTAGTTAAAATTTGAACTTTTTTTATTTCTTTGTTGAAAATAAATGTTTTTAACTGAAAATTTAACTATTTTAGTTGAATATTCCATAATTTTAGTTTAAAATTTATCTCTTGGGTTAAACAATTATCTTTTTCAGTTGAAAATGTTTGTATTTTTTTGAAAATTTGTTATTTTTGTTAGAAAATTAAATCTTCTTGGTTTAAAAATTGATCACTTTTGTTGAAAATTAAATCTTCTTGGTTGAAAATTTATCATTTTAGTAGAAAATTCATATCTTTCATTAAAAATTCAACTGTTTCATTTTAGTTGAGAAATTAATCTTTTTAGTTTAAAATTCGACTAACTGATTGAAAGTTGAACTCTTTTTTTCTAAAAATTCATTTTTTGTTTCAAGATTCTAAATTTGATTTGAAAATTCATGTTTTTACTGAAAATGTATCTATTTCAAGTAAATATTCCATTATTTTAATTCAAAATTGATCTCTTCGATTGAAAATGTAAGTATTTTGAGGAAAAGTTGTTTTTTGTTTGTTTAAAATTAAACTTTTGCAGTTCAAGGTTCATCATTTTACTTGAAAATTCCTCATTTTTATTGCAAATTTAACTATTTTGTTGAAAACTCCTTTTTCTTTTAATGAAAATTAATTTTTTGTTAACTGAATTTTTAACTATATTTTGTTGAATGTAGGTTTTTTTTTTATTGAAAACTAATTTTTAATAAATTGATAATGTTACTATTTCAGTGGCACAGTCCATCATTTCAGTTTGAAATTAATTTCTTTGGTTAAACTATTATTTTATTACTCAAAATTTAACTACTTCATTTTTGGTTGAAAATTTTTCTTTTTCAGATGAGAGTGCATGTATTTTGTTGAAAATTTTTCTTTTTTGTTAGAAAATTAATCTTCTTGGTTGAAAATTCATCTTTTTTGTTGAAAATTTAACTGTTAAATAATTTTTTTTAACTTAAAATTTAGCTATTTAATTTTTGGTTCAAAATTGGTCTTTTACCGATAAAAATGCATGTAATTTTTTGAAGATTCGTCTTTTCTTGCTAGAAAATTAATTGTATTTGTTGAAAATTCATCTTTTTTGTTGAAAATTTAACCATTCCAATTACAGATTCATCATTTTAGTAGTTGAAAATTCAGCTTTTTTGTTTAAAATTCGATTATTTGGTTGAAAATTTAACTCTTTTGTTAAAAATTAATTTAAAAAAAATAAATTTTACGGTTAAATATTCATAATTTTAGTTGAAAATTCCTATTGTTGATCAAAAATTAATCCTCTTGATTGAAAATTAATTTTTTTTTATTTTTAATTTAACTATTTTGTTGAAAGCTTTATTATGTTTTGTTGAAAATTTATTTATTTTTTTTTAAACTGAAAATAAAACTTCCATTTTTTGTTGAAATTTCGACTACTTGGTTGAAGGTTAAACTGTGGTGTTACAAATTATTATTATTTTTTTTTAATTAAAATTTTACGGTTAAACTTTCATAATTCTAGTTGAAAATTTATTATTTTGATCAAAAATTCTTCTTCCTTGAAAATTAATTTTTTTCTTTATTTAAAATTTAATTATTTTGTTGAAAATTCCTTTTTTTTATTGAAAGTTTTTTTTTTAACTGAAAATATAACTATCCCATTTTTTGTTGGAATTGTACCTTTTTTAGTTGAAAATTCAACTATTTTGTTGCAAATTCAACTATTTAGTTAAAAGTTAAGCTCTTGTTAAAAATTCATTTTTTTCAATTGAAATTTGACGGTTAAATATTCATAATTTTAGTTGAAAACTCATCCTTTCGATCAAAAATTATTCTTCCTGTTGAAAATTAATTTTTGTTGTTCAAAATTTAACTATTTTGTTGAAAATTGATTTTTGTTCAAACTGAAATTATAACTATCCCATTTTTTGTGGAACATTTATTTTTGTGTTTAAAATCTTACTATTTTGTTGAAATTTCGACCACTTGGTTGATAATTAAACTCTTTTATTAAAAATTAATTTTTTCAATTAAAATTTTACGTTTAAACTATCATAATTCTAGTTGAAAATTTATCCTTTGGATCAAAAATTCTTCTTGCTTGAAAATTAATTTTTTTTTGTTTAAAATTTAATTATTTTGTTCAAACTTCGACTACTTGGTTGAAAATTAAACTCTTTTATTAAAAATTTTTTTTTTTAATTGAAATCTTACGGTTAAATATGAATCATTTCAGTTGAAAATGCATCCTTTTGATTAAAAATTAATCTTCTTGCTTAAAGATTTATTTTTTTATTTAAAATTTAACTATTTTTTTGAAAATTCGTTTTCTGTTTTGTTGAAATTTTATTTATTTTTTGACTGAAAATATAACTATCTAATTTTTGATTGGAAATGTAAATTTTTTAATTGAAAATTCCACTTCTTTGTTGAAAATTATGCTTGGAAAAATCTTGAGATACCTAGAAAAAGCCTGAAATAGTCAGGGAATTTGTTTTCAGAATTTGATTAGACAGCCTGAAAACCACTAATATTAGTTATAATTAATTAGCATCAATTGACCATTCTGTAACCAGGAAAAAAGTTTCAAACGAGCTTAATTTCAACAGGTTAAGCCCGTGTCTGCAGAAGATAAAAAATACACAAAGGGAGAAAGAACCGGAATAGCAGATAGCGACAGTGACAGCGACGAAGATCCTGACAAGTCTTTTGACCCTATCTCATTATATAAACAGATAATAGAGTATCTTCAACCTGGAGAAACAGTAAAAAGAGCTCTATGTAGGCTTGGTGAGTAGCAAATTAAAAAAAAAGAGATTACATGCGAGACTCGGACTTTTGCCACTATTTTTCCTAGGGAAACCTGAAAATCAGGAAATTAACCCAAAATTTTACAAATTTGTAGAAAAACATTATCTGCCCAAATTTTGTTTCAACAATTTTTTCAGTAATCAGTTGAATTTTTCTCTTTTTTCGACTATGATATCATTCAGTTAACAATGCGTAATTCGAAAATCTTTGACTTTCAAATTTTCCATTTTGGATTTTAATTTTTAAGTGTAAATTTTTCATTTAAAGAATTTTTTAATGCAGTTTTAAAGGGATACAAATTAAAAATTAGAAGCGTTTGACTTCGACAATTTTGGATAAAAAAACCCTTTTTAGTTGAACAAATGCGAATATAAATTCTCATAACTTTAAAAATTAAACTATACATTTAGGATTAACAAGTGTATAATAATTGTTTTTACAAGGTTCAAAATTTAAGAATTTCCGGATTTTAACGATGAAAGTTAAACTGTTTCAATTGGAAAGTCTCGGTAGTTAAAATTATGTAAACGGCCGATTGAAACTTTATAAACTATTTTCAATTTTTAAATAATTCTAGAATAATATATTCAGAAAAGCCTTTTATTAAATTTAAAATGTCGTTTTAGTCTAAAATTTTCAATTAAAAAATGTTAAATTAAGAAAAATAACAAATACTTAATGTTTAGAAATATTTTATTGTTTTAAAATCAGTAATTATAAATCAAATACTCAAAACTAAACAAAAGACACGACTTTAAACGTTACCATTTTTATTGTTTTATTTTCAAAAATTTAATTTACGAGTAAATATGTTAAATTTTGATGTATGAAAAATATTAGACACCATTGCAGATTTTGAACAAAAAATTTATAAGCATCTTAAGAATGATACATTATGAGATTTCGAAAAAAAGAGGTTTTTAAGAATTTTGAAGGATGTCAAAGAAAACAAGATTTTTCTTTAGATATCTAAGGAAATTTAAAATTATTTTTAAAAATTAATTTAAAGAAAATATTAAAAATATATATAAAGCATGTTAAAAATTTTCAGAAATTTTCTAAGAAGAATTTGAAATACCTTAGGCATTTTTTTGTTTTAAGAAAAACTCTAAATCATTTTAGAAAATATTTTGAAGATTTAGAATTTCTAATACGCATTAAAAAGGAAAATTTTTAAGATTAATGGAAAATTTTGTTATGATTTTTTTTTATTTTTGAAAGTGAATTGTAAGAGAAAATTAAAGAAAGTGAAATTAAACCAAATATTTTGAAGCTGAATTTCGAAAGGAAAAAATTCTATTAATTCCTGGGAATATCTTTAATAATTCGTTCTTTTTAAACATTTAGTTTTAAATAAAATTTAAATACATTACAAAATATTTCCAAAAGTGTCGAAAAAAATGGGAAAGATTTTAAGGCAATTTTTTAAATTCTTTAAAAGATATTTAGGAATTTAAGAGGTAAACATTTTTTTACAACTGGGAAAGATTTCGGAAAAATTATAAAATATTTTTAAATTTCTTCAAAATTTGTAAAAGTTTGAAATATCTTTTAAACTGGCTTCAATTTTCCCTAAAATTGGTTAAAATCCTCTAAAGTAAAAAAATTTTCTCACCAATTTTGTATATTCTTTTTCTACATATCTGAATTTTTCAAAAATCTTTTTAATTTTCTTGAAAATCTTGAGGAAGTCACTTTTAAATAACAATCTCACAATCTTTATATAACAATCTTTAAAATGATGATGATTTATTAAGAGAAAAATCATTTTAATATTTTTCAAAATTTATGCCCGTAATAAATACCCGTATTTATGTAGAGTGCGTCTAGCGACCTTGAAAAATCTGGAATTCTCTTTAAATTTCCCAAAAAAATCTTGAATTTGAACAGGGTGGCCGCCGGACCTGAAAACCGGGAATTTTACGAATTTTTAGAAGAAACATCTGCCCCAGTTCGATTTTAACAGTTTTAAAAATAATTAAAGTGCAGTTTTGAGAATTTAAACAATGAAAAATTAAAAGCATTTAAAGTTGAACATTTTTTATTAAAAAAAAAAAACAGTTTTATTTTATCAACAGTAAATATAATTAAATAAATTATTTTTAAAGTGAATCTGTACTGTAAGTGTACAAATCTGAACAATAATTGATTTGACCAAACAATTCTAGATCAGTTCAAAATTTGAAAATTTCCAGATTGTAATTATTTCAATCTGAAAGTCTTGATAAGAATTGAAATTAATAAATCATTTATTCCGATAATTGTATTTTTAAATACAAATTTTAATGATTTATCAATAATATATTTTTAAATCAGAGTTTCAGGTATTCCTTTATATTATTTTTTTATAATAAAACTAATAAATAAATTTATTAGTATATTATTTCTATTAATTTTTTTCAGCTATTAAAAAATGTAAACGTGCGTTTTGCTATTTTCCACTTAAAAATAAATACATAATAATATAGTCCTAAACAAATGTTTTTATTAAATTAAAAGTATTTTGAGTCTAAATTATTTAATTTATTCCCCATTTAATTTGAAATTTCTTAATGTTGAAAAAGAATAAGTATTTAATATTTAACAATATTTCACTGTTCATTTAAGACGAGTAAATTGAAACCAAATATTTAAAAGAAAACAATTTGAAACTCAATTGTTTTACATAGAAAGCTTTGAATCTTTAGCTTTTCAAAGAACTTTTTATCTTTTAGCGTTACAATTTTAATTGTTAACATTTTTTTCAGAATTTCTAAATATATTTTAAAATTAATTGAAATTTTCCTACAATTTTTCAAAATTCAGAAAATGAAATAAAATCCTTAAAATCTCCCATTTTCTTCTTTGATAATTTTTGAAATCTCTTAAATTCTTTTTAAACTTTCTGTTGCAATAATCTTTTAAAGTGAAAAATCATTTTCAATTTTCCTAAGAATCGTAAGAACATTTTTTATCTTTTGTAGTCTTTCACAATTCTTAAAAAAATTCTAAATTTTTTGTTTGAAATCTACAAAAATCTAAATTTTATTTTAATTTCGGCTGTAAGTATTTCAGATTATTTCAAGTTCTAAATTTAATTTGAATCTTTCTAAAACTTCTAAATATCTCTTAATATTACTCTATTATTTCTACAAATAATAAGTGTTCTATTGTTATTTATAAATTCAAATCAAATGTTTTTTAATTTGCAGGATTTTTAAAAAGCTATAGAAAAATTTCAATTTATTTTGAAATATATTTAAAAGTTCTGACAAAAAATTCAAAAATGATTTTGGATTTGGAAAAATATTAAACAACTTCTAGATTTCTCAAAATTTTGAAATAAAATTTTAAAGATTTTGAAGGATGCCTAGGCTATTTAAATAAAAATAATTTGACTTATAATTTAAGAACTGTTAAGTTGTTAAAATAATTTTTCAATTTTTAATGTGTCTAACTTAAAATCACTTAAAATAATATAATTTAAAATTTTTTAAAAGTTTATTGCTTGATTCTTTAATTCAGACTTGAAAATGTTAACGTGGATTTATATTTTTGGAAACTAATCTGAATCTTCGAACTCTATAATTTATAAAAGTTCTAAATTTTGCAGTTTATTTGCATTTCATTTAACATTGTTTAATTTAAAAGTGTTAGTACCTTCCAGCTTATACGTGTAAGTTATTGAGCATTGGAATACACACTTTTTTAATTGAAAACTTTTAAAATTTGATTTTAAAAATTTGGAATTCAAGGGTTTCACTTTGAATGCTTTAATTTGTTGTTTATTGTTTATTACTTTATATGGAAAAATGTTTAGAATATAGTTTGATTTTTTAAATTTCATTGGCCGTGAAAAATGTTTGCTTTTAAAACACGGATGGATTTCAAATACTTAAAAAGGATTCAATGATTCTAAAAAGGTGTGTAGACAAGATTTCACAAACATTTTTAAACTTTCAAAAGATATCAAGGATTTAAAATATTTTAATGATTTTAAATGGATTTTAAATGTATTTAAAAAGATTTAAAAATTTTTTCAGAAGTTTTCAAAAGATTTCACAACGCTTTCAAAGAATTTACATAGTTTGCGAACATTACACAAAGATTTCAAATATTTCACCAAAATTTTATAAATATTTCGAATTCAAAGATTTCAGTAAATGTACAGTACACCAGATTTTCAAGATTTTAAAAATGTTGATAGATTTTCAAAGATTTCAAATTAGTTCAGAAGTTTTTTAAAGATTTTACAAAGGTTTTACAACTTTCAGAAGATTTCAAGGATTTAAATCATTTAAATATGTTTAGGATGTTTCAAAAGATTTTACAAAGATTCTAAATATTTCAGTGATTTCGAAAAAATACAAAAGGTTTCACAAATATTTCGAAGAAACCATCGGGATTTTTAAAGATTCCAAAAATAGTAAAGTACAGCGAAATACAAAATATTACCAAGATTTTAAACTAGTTCACATTTTTTAGAAGTTTTGAAAAGATTTCAAAGATTTTACATAGTTTTCGAACATTTCACAAAGATTTCAAATCCTTTAAAAAGTAAATCAGATTTCGAAGATTTCAGAATATTGCAAAGGTTTTAAATAGTTTCAAAATTTCCAGAATATTTCAGAAGGTTTCACAAAGATTTAAAAACTTTCAGAATATTTCAAGGATTTAAAGATTTTAAAAAGGTAGTTTTTCAAAAAGTGAAATCCTTAAAATCCTTCAAAAAGTAAATCAGATTTCTAAGATTTCAGAATATTACAAAGGTTTTTAATAATTTTAAAAATTTTACAGTATACCAAAATACAAAATATTTCCATGATTTTAAACGAGTTCACATTTTTTTAAAGAAAATTTCAATATATTTCCTAAAAGTTTCAAACATTCCAGTGATTTCAAGTAAACATAAACAATATAGAAAAGATTTCACGAGTATTTCAAACAATTTACAAGGATTTCAAGAATGTTAAAAATTTCAAAAGGTATCAAATATTTCTTAACATTTCAAAAGGTTTCCAGAAATTTTAGAGAATTTTAAAAGATTTAAATTATTTCAAACGAACACTTAAGTTTTCAGAAACAAAGATTTCAAAGATTTGATGAAAAGATTTTTAAAAATTTCAAAATTTTGCAAAGATTTTCAATACTTCAAAAGATTTCAACGAATTCACAAGATTAAAAAAAAAATCGAACACTTCAGAAAGGTTTAAAAATATTCTCAAAAATTTCACAAAGACGACTTTTGTTCGAAAAACATTAAGAATTTGTTTATTTATGATTCAGCCTTTTTTAGAAATGTTGATGTAAAAAAAAGGAGACCTGGAAAACCTGGAAAAGGTTTTTAATTTTGTTCCTAGGAATCGAAGAATTTAAGTATTTTTAAATGTTTTTTTAGGCAAAGGAAAAAAACAGCTGACTACAGCAGAGAGGTGGAAGAGGAAAAAAAATCCAGAATTGGCAAAGGAGGATGACGAAAAGTCGGCACAAATCATCAAACTTACAGAATTGGCTAACGAAATACTCACTCGAACCGGAAATATGGACATCTATGAGGAAACCTATGAGCAAATTAAGGAAAAGGTATCTCCACAAAACAGCATTTTCTGCATATTCGCAAAAGCCATATTTTTAAAATGAATCACATTTTGCTTAAACTTTATTAATTTTTACTAAAGAATCTCACCTGGAATACCTGAAATTGTCAGGACATTTTTATGTATCTGGAAAAATCTGGATATGTCGGGGTAATTTTTTTTATTGAATTTTTTAAGAGCGTGTTAAGGTTCTTTCAAATTTTTAATTTAAAATTAAATAACAATGTTTTTTTTCGTTTGTAAAAGTAGCTTTGTATTACTGGATTTAACTGTTTAGTTGAAAATATATTTTTTTATCGGAAATTAATTTTTCTCTACGGAAAATTCGGCTGTTTTTTCTTTTTTTGAAAATTAAAATATTTTTTGGTTTAAATATCAACTGTACTTGGTTAAAAGCTGAAATATTTTCTTGGAAATTAATTTTTTTATTGAAGATTTATCATTTTAATAGAAAATTTAGCTCTGGTTAATAATTAAGGTATTTTTGTTAAAAAGTCGTATTTTTCGTTGGAAATAATATTTTTTACTGAAAATTTAACTATTCCACGTCTGGTTGAAGAACTGCCGTTTTTAGTATAAAAATTCCCCCTTTGGCTTGAAAATTCCTTTAAGTTGTTGAAAATTATTTTTATTTCATTTAACTGCTTTATTAAAAAATAAATTTTTGTTTAAGATTAAAAATTTTAGTTGAAAATTCATCTATTTGATTGGACTGCTTTCTTGAATTTTCTTTTTTGGTTAATAATAATTATTATAACGGAAAATTGAACTATTTGTTAAAAATTGGTTTTTTTTCCTATTGACTTTTTTGTATAAAATTCAACTGTTTTGTAGAAAATTCTTTTTTTTTTAATTGATAAATCATTTTTTATGTGAAAATTTAACAATTCCTTTTTTGGTAAAGAAATTATTTTTTTAGTTTAAAGACTTCACTTTTTGGTTCAAAAATTATGTAATTTGTAGAAAATTCTTATCAGGTAGAAAATCAATTTCCTGCGTTGAAAATTCATTTATTTAGTTAGAAAATTATGTGTTTTGTTTAAAATTGTTTTTTTTTTTAGTAAAAAATTATCCTTTCTTAAATATCCATCTTTTTGGTTTAGAATCTAAAGATTTATCATTTTTAATTTAAAAATTAGATTTTTGGTTGAAAATTCAACTAATTTGTTAAATATTTGTTTTTTCTGGTTAAAAAATAATTATTTTAACCGAAAATTGAAGTGTTCGATTCAAAATTAAACTGTTTGGTTGGAAATTAATTTTTTATGTTGAAAAGTCTGCAATTTTGTAGCAAGTTTGACGCTTTGGCTTGAAAATTTAAGTATTTAGTGGAAACTCCAACTGCTTGGTAGAAAACATGTTCTTTAAAATGAATAGATCTTTTTTTTTAATCCTGTTTAAACCAATATATTTAACAAAACTGTTCGATTTTTGTTAAAAATTGATCTTTTTTTAGATTCAAAATTCGGCTTTTTATTTGAAAGTTTATGTAATTTGTGGCAAATTCTAATCATATATAAAATCAATTTCCTGCGTAGAAAATTCATTTATTTGGTTAAAAATTGATGTATTTTGTTTAAAATTGCTCTTTTTTGGTAAAAAAAAAAATTATTCTTTCTTTAAAGTTCAACTTTTTTGTTTACAATCTAACTATTCCAGTTAAAGATTCATAATTTTTAGTTTAAAAATCATATTTTTGATTGAAAATTGAACTAATTTGTTAAATATTCGTTTTTCTGGTTAAAAATAATTATTTTAACCGAAAATTGAAGTGTTCGATTCAAAATTGAACTCTTCGGTTGAAAATTAATCTTTTATGTTAAAAAGTCTGTAATTTTCTAGCAAATTTGACTTTTTGGCTTGAAAATTCAACTGCTTGGTAGAAAATCTGTTCTTTAAAATTGTTAAATCTTTTTTTTTTATGAAAAAACCTTCTTTTTAATATTTAACAAACCTGTTAGATTTTTGTGTTAAAAATTGATTTTTTGTTTAGATTTAAAATTCGACTTTTCGTTTGAAAGTGTATGTAAGTTTTTGAAAATTCTTCTCATTTGGTAGAAAGGTAATCTTCTTAGTTGAAAAATAAAAAATTTAGTTTAAAATTTATGTAGTTTGTTGAAAATTCATCTTTTTTTTTTGTAAAAAAAATCATGTTTTTGGTTGAAAATGTATTTTTGTTGTGGAAAATGTAAACATTCCAGTTAAAGATTCATTATTTAAGTTGAAAATTCATCTTTTTGGTTTGAAATTAAACTATTCCAGTTGAATATTTACCATTTTCTTTGAAAATTGATCTTTTTGTTAAAAAATTAGCTGTATTAGTTGAAAATTGGTATTTTTTAGTAGAAACTTCATCTTTTACTTCCATAAATTAACAAAATTCCTAAAAACTTGTACCATTAAGAAATTACTTATGCTTAAATAAAGTTATTTTCACAAATGAAAAAAGTGACTTATTTTTTTCTCTAGCATTTGTGTAAATAAAAAGGTTTTTAATAATTTAACAATGAAGTTAGAAGCTTCTAGAAATGTAATTTTTTTAAAAATAATTTATTTGGAATTTTCTAATTAATTTAAATTATTAACAATGATGAAATATTCTGAAAGATTCTCTTTCACATATTTTTTAACTATTTCAGATCCAGCCATCCAAGAAAGAAGAGGAAGTCCTCGATATGTACGCCGATGATTTTGACGTGAAGGAGAAAGAAAAACTGAATGTAAACACTTCTGAAGGTGAGGTTTCAAACTTTGAATGTCTAATACAAAAATTTAATTAAAAAAAATATATAATAAAATGAAAATTTACATAAAAAAGGTGGACACTGGAACGGGAAACCGGGAATTTTATGTTTGTGAGATCGGGAAAAATCAGGAAATGACAGTTAATTTATTTTTTGATCGAGAATTTTACAAATTTGTATAAGAAAAATTATCAAATCATTTGAAATATTTAAAAATTCATATCACATGAAATAATGCAATTTAAAATACGTTTCATTTCAGTTTTTTTAAAAGTTTTAATTATTCAATTATAAAACCATTCAGCTCAAAATTCATAATTCTACAATTTTTTACTTTCAAAATTGTCCATTAAAAGCGTTTTAATTTTTAAATTTTGAGGAAAAACGTTTTTAGTTGATCAACTGTAAATATAACTAAATCATTTATTTTTATAACTGAAAGTAGCTTTGAAAATTAAACAAATTAGAGATTTTAACGTTGAAAGTTGAATGATTTCAATTCGAAAGCCTTAATTGTTAAACAAATTTAACCGTCTGATTGAAGCTTAATAAACTGTTTTCAATTTGTCAATAATTGCAAATTAATAGATTCATAATTAAACGCTTTTATTCAATTTCAAGTAGAATTTCATATTAAAATATTCTATTTTCAATCTATTCAAACTGGAATATTTTTATTTAAAAAGGACATTCTTTCAATAATTATCAATATTTGAATATTTAAAATAAGCCATCATAAATTTAGTATTTAAAACTACATTTTTTAGAAACACTTGATTCGTTTAAATTTCAGTGTTAAATTTTAAACCTTGTATTACAATTTACATTGTTCCATTTTTTGTATTATTTATTTTTAAGTAAACTTGTTAAATTCAACTTAAAATTAATTATATATAAAAAAAATGTTTGGATTTTAACAATTCTAATTTTTTAAAGCGAAGGAATTTCTGTATTTATTTTTTTCAGAATTGGTACAGTAATTTTTTAAATTTATTTATGAAGCTGAAATTGGATAAAATTGATATTTTTAAAAATTTTAATTGAGTTGAAAGGAAGACAATTTTGGTTTTTACTATTTTCTAAATTGGAAGAGGCCCTCCCTGTTTTGTTTTTATAATATTTATTGAGTCTGAAGGGATATTTTAATTTTTTTCGGAGTTGCGCGAGTGAAATTTTTCCTTTTGAACATTTTTGTAAGAAGGAAGGAAGAATTTTTGGTTTTGCACTTTTCTATGAATTGGAAGAGGCCCTTTCTTTTATCATTTTTATTGAGTTGGAAAATATGATATTTTTCTGAATTGAATGAGGCCATTTTTTATTATTATTAACGTTCTTATTGAGTTTAAGGGAAGAATTTTTATTTCCAATTTTCATCTGAATTGGAAGAGGCAAATTTTTTCTTTTTATAATTTTAATTTATTTGAATGAGAGAACTTTTTATGTTCGATCTTCATTCTGATTTGGAAGTGGGTAATATTTAATTTTTGTGAATTGAAAGGGAAGAAATATCGGGCTTCAATTTTTTCTGAATTTAAAGAGGGGTATTTGTTGGTTTTTATGATTTTTATAGATTTGAAGGGAAATTTTAGTTTTAATTTTTTTTTAATTGGAAAAGGCTCTTTTAGGCTTTTATCATTTTTATAAGGTTGAAAGAGATGACATTTTTTTCTTTTTAACATTTGTATTTAATTTAAAGGAAGAATTTGTTTTCATTTTTTTCTGAATGGGAAGAGGAAAGTTTCAAGGATTTCAAAAATTTTACCAAAATTTAAAAATATTTTGCAAGTATTTGAAATATTTTAATGATTTCAAAATAATACAAAAGATTTCACAAATATTTCAAAAATGTATTTAAAACTTAATTAATACTTCAAATTCAAAGATTTCACCAAGATTTCAAACATTTCACAAAGATTTTAAAGCTTCCAGAAGATTTCAAGGATTTTAAAGATTTTAAAAAAGGTAAATTAGATTTCTAAGATTTCAGAACATTTCCTAGATTTGCAATGATTTCAAATTTAGTTATAAAATCTCCAAAGATTTGAAAAAGAATTTAAATATTTTTAATGATTTCATATTAATACCAAATATTTCACAAGTATTTTAAATAATTGCAAAAGGATTACAATACACTAAAATACAAAACATTTCAAAGACTCTAAAGAATTTCACATTTTTTAGAAAATTTCAAACGATTTTATGAAAGTTTCAAATATTCCAGTGATTTTAAATAAATACAAAAGATTTAGGAAAGATTACACAATTATTTCAAAGATTTCTTAAAAACTTAATAAATTATTTCAAATTCAAAGATTTTAAAAAGACTTAGAGTACACCAGATTTCAAAGATCTTGCAAAGATTTCAAACATTTCACAAAGATTTTAAAACTTTCAGAACATTTCAAAGATTTTAAAGATTTTAGAAAGGGTATTGTAAATTAGATTTCCAAGATCTCAGAACATTTCCTAGATTTGCAATGATTTCAAATGTTGTTAGAAGACTCGAAAAGATTTCACAAATATTAAAAATATTTTTATGATTTTAATTGAGTACAAAAGATTTCAGAAAGATTTCACAAGTCCTTCAAAGGTTTCACAGGCCTCACAGACCGGTCCCTATATCCCCTAGTGTACCCTATATTCAGTTTAAGATTTGGTCCCTATATGGTACCCTACTTCCAGCTCATAATGCAACTTTAAAAAAATTTATAATAAGGTCAAAGCTTCTAGGAGTCACTTTTTCAAATGAAAAGTTCACATTAGTCACTTTTCTTTCAATAGTTACCTCATGGGTTAATCGCTATTCAATTCAGATCTATACCTATTTCTGAATTTTCCTGAAATCTTTTAAAATATTTCAGGTTATTTTCAAATGTTTCGATAAATTTTTAAAGATTTTAGGGAAAATTTTTAAATTTCTAAAATCTAAGGCATTTTCAAGAGCTTTTAATTTGAAATACTTTAGGAAATTTAAAAAGATTCCAAGGAATTTTTGTATTAATTTCATTAATTTGAAGGTAATTCAAAGCGTTTGAAATATTTTAAGGTAAAGAATTTTCTATAATTTCGGAAGATATAGGTATTTTAAAAGATTTTATAAGATTTCTAAAGATTTCGATGATTTTAAGAGACTTTAAAGCTCTCCAGGTTTTGAGGAAATACCATCAAAGTTAACTGGATATTATAATATTTTAGTGGATTTCAAAGAATATATTCACAAGACGTGATGTATTTTGCAGGGTTTCGAAGATTTAAAGAGATCTAAAATTATTATTTAGAATTCTTTTGATTTTTTCAATTCACTAGATTTCTTGTAAATTTACTGAATTTTATTTATTTGAATGCATTTTTTTAATCACAGTTTTTTTTAAGTTCTTCTAAATTTACTTAATTTTATTCAGTTCAATTTTTCATGAGATTCATCAAATTCTTCTCATTTCCCTTAAATTATTCTAAATTCAATCATATTTTACTGAAATAAATCATTTCTCACTTTTTTGGTTAGAAATTAGTAGGGTTTTCCAAAATTTGAAGTGATTCACATGTTTTTCGTGAAATTCAACCTGAATTCTTTTAAATTCTTTGGGATTTCCTTTAGATTTTTCTAATTCGCTCAATTTTACCTAATTCCTTAGATTTTTGTTTTTATTTTTTTGGATTATTTTCAATTCACTTGATTGTTTTTTTAAATTCAGTGTCATTTTTTATGAAATTCATCGAATTCTTCACATGTCCCTTAAATCCTTCAAAATTTACTTAAAGTTTCCTGAAATAAATGGATTTATTCGATTTCTTTTTCAATAAATTCTTTTGAATAGTTTTGTTTTCATTATTCACCTTTTTGGTTAGAAATTAGTAAGATTTTGAATTATTTTTATTTGAATTATTTTAATTCACTTCAATTTTTAAAAGTTTTTGTTAAATTCATCTTGCAATCTCTTATACTCATCTTGATTTCTCAGGCATTTCATCAAATACCTTTGAATTTTTTTAAGCTCATTAAAAATGTTTGAAGAAGAATTTCAAAGATTTCTAAAAGGGTTACAGTACGCCAAAGTACAAAACATTTCCAAGAATTGAAACAAGTTCACATTTTTTTAGAAAATTTCAAAATATTTTACTAAAGTTTCCAGTGTTCCATCAATTTCAAGCATTTACAAAATTTGGAAGGTTTCAGAATATTTCAAAGCTTTTAAAAAATGTCAAAGGTTTTCAAGAAATTTGAGAAGATTTTAAAAGATTTGAATGATTTCAAGCGAACACAACAGTTTTCACAAACAGAAATTCACAGAAATTTCAAGATTTTACAAAGATTTGAAATACTTCAAAAGATATCAACGAATTTACAAAGATTTAACCCTCAAACGGTACACTGGTGCGAATTCGCACCCGAAGTTTGTTCATTTTGTTGGCATTTACGCAAACACAGCTGCAGCGGATTATCCCCACATATATTAAATATATATGTTAAATATGTGTGATATATGTTAGTAGTTTATTATATGTTCAATATATTTAAAATTAACGTTACAAAAGAGTTAAAAAGATTTAAAAATTTTACAAAGGTTTAAAAAATGTCAAGAATTTCAAAGACTTTACAAAGATTTCATAACATTACTTATGTTTGCAAAAAATTGTTGCAGAAAAAAATACAACTGAAAACAAATCCGAGAGCAATGATGAAGAAAGCGTGACCTGGGAGCTGAAATGGTCGCAAAATGAAGATGCTGAAGTGAGCGGGCCTCACAAAACAGAAAGAATGCTTTCTTGGTCGAAGGAAGGTTATTTTAAAAAGGGCGCTTGGGTCCGTAGAACAGGCCAGGAAGGGGATTTCTACAGCGCCGCAAGAATTGATTTTGACTTGTACCTTTAAATTACTTTTCCAACATTTATCCTAAACTCAAAAGACATGGCAGATGTTTCAGAATGTTGAAAAGAAGATTCCGATAGTGAGTTTCTCTTTTTATTTTTCGCTTTATAAGGCGTTGAACGCGATTAAAGGCATTTACTAGATTATCGCGTGACCGATATTATTTTTAATAAACTTACCCTTAAACTAATACGTCGAAATCGTCAGGAAAATTGGCTAAATAGTGCAAAGTTTTGTGGTAAGGCCGTTTTTTTCGGGAAAAATGCACCTTAATTAACGGCATCTCAATTCTAGAGTGAAATAAACATATTTTTGTAAATTACAGAGTTATTATAAATCAGGTAATTCCAGAAAGTCAAGAAATTCCAGAAAAATCTGATAAGAGTTAGGGAATTTTTGAAAAAATAAAGTTGAATTTAATTTTATTAATTTGGTTTTTAATTTAAAAAATCGCAACTATTTGGTTGGAAATTAAAATCTTTTGGTTAAGGATTCAAATTATTTTGTTGAAAATTCATACTTTTGGTTGAATTCGACTATTTTTGGTATAAAATTCCAATACTGTTTGGTTGAAAAAATTAAAATACTTGATGGAAATAAAATTACTTTTTTAAACATTGATTTATTTGGTTGATACTTTGTCATTTTATTTGAGAAATTCTTCTTTTTTTTTTGTACAAAATTTAATCATTTTATTCAAAATTTTGTGTTTTAACTTAAAATTTAACTCGTACATTTTTATTTCAAAATTTGTCTTAAAATAAAAATATTTTGTTTAAAATTCCTTTATTTTATTGAAAATTAGAAATTTTTGGGAGAATATTTAAGCTTCTTGGTGACTAATTGCTCTTTTTGGTTACAGATTGCTTTAAAAACTCAAATACTTGGTTGAAAATTCATGTAACTTTTTTTTAAATTTCTCAATTTTGGTAGAAAATTAGTTTTTTTCTTGTTTAGAATTAATTTTTTTGAAGTGAAAATTATACTATTTCGTTGAAAATTTAGTTTGATTGTATTGGAATTTTTTTTCTGATAATTTAATTATTTTATTTTTATTTGAAAATTTATCTGTGGTAGGTGAGAATTCAACTATTTGTTGAAAATCTGTCGTTTTTTTTAGAGTAGTACTCGCATTATTTGGAACTTCATCTTTTTGGTTAAAAATTAATTTCTGTGGTTGCAATTTTAACTATATTGTGAAAAATTATTTTTTTAATGAAGATTTATTTTACTAACTGAATGTTTAAGTATTTTATTTGTCGAATAAAATTGATCTTTTTAGTTGGAGATTTATTATTTTAGTTGAAAATTTACTTTAACTATTCCATTTTTGATGGAGAACTCACGTTTTTTGACAGAAATGTTCATTAAAAAATGTTGTTTCGTCGAAAATTTAACTATTCTATTTTTTCTTAATAATTCGAAAATGCATATTTTTACTTGAAATTTCATCACTGTCAATAAAAATTAATTTCTTTGGCTGAAATGTCGTTTTTTTTAGTTAAAAATTAATTTCTGAATAATTTTATTGAAACTGTATCTTTTTTTGGTAGAAAATTCGTTTTTTGGGTTTAAAATTGAATTACTTTCTTGATATTTTTTTTGGTTGAACATTTATCTTTATAACATTTTAACTATTCCATTTTTGGTTGAAAATAGATATTTTTAAATGAAAATTCATGTACTTTTTTGAAAATGAGTCTTTTTAGTAAAAAAATAATCTTTTGGGTTAAAAATTCAACTAACTATTTGGTTAAAATTTTATATTTATAGAATTTAAAAATTGGTACAGATTAGCAACCCTGAATAAGCTGCTGTTTAAAGCAAATAATATGTTTTCTATTAATTTTTCTTCTTTTACCATTGAAATTAGGCACCCTTTTCAATTTCGGGTCCGAGTTCTGCGAAAATTTAAATTTAAAATATGAAAAATAGCTTTTTTATATACCAATTATTATTAAAAGTTTATAATTAATTCGTAAAATAGAGTCACAGGGTCAGTTACTCAGTTTGAGAAGAAAAAATTTAATATTTCAAGTACAGTCAGTTTTTCTTGCAGATTGCTCTGAATTTCATAAACATAACATTATTTTTGACTGAAAGAACGTTTTAAAGTACATATTTTCAAAAGTTTTTTATTTTTTATGGCGAAAAATGGGCTTTTATTTGTTTTTGTTTTATTTTGGGTTAAAAACTGATTTTTTTCATTCATCTCTTTCGTTTAAAATAAACTATTTTCATGAAAATAGTTTTTTGTTGTTGTTAAAAATTGATTAAATTAACATTTAACTTGCCCGTTTTTGGTTAAAAATTCGCTTTTTTTAGTTTAAAAATCAACCATTTAGATTAGAAAGTAATGTATTTTTTTTTAAATCCATCTGTTTTGGATGAAAATGAAATATGATACTCAATAATCAATATTTTTGGTGGAACAATCAATTTTCGGTTGAAAATTTAACCAATTTAAAAAAAATCGTTCTTTTCTCAAAAATTGATCTTTTTAGTTGAAAATTCAAATTTGTGTTTGAAAATTGATATTTTTTCTTCATGAAATTATTTTGCTTGCTTGCAAATTAATTTTTTTTGTTTGTTAAAAATTCATTAGCTTAAAAAAAATCACATCGCTCTGTTAACAATATTTTTTTGAAGACTTAATTTTTCAGTTGAAAATTCGAATTGTTTTTTAGAAAATCCATTTTCATTTTTGAGAATTTATTATTTTTTGAAAATTCATTATTTTTGGTTGAAAATTTCAGAATTTATTTTGAAACCTTCTTTTGTTGGTTCAAAAATTATTTTTTAAATTCGAATGTAAACTATTTCAGTTTTGTTTACCATTTTTTTTATTTGAAAGTTTAATTTCTTTCTATAAAAATTTAACTATTTTATTGATTTTTTTATCATTAATATTTTAACTTAAAAACGAGGTATTTTATTTAAAATTTGTTTTTTTTTTTGTTTAAAATCAACTCTATATTCTTTAATATCAAAACTTGTTTAGGTAGGAATATCAACTATTCAATTTTTCATTGAAAATTCATCTTTTTTTTCAGTCAAAGTCATGCTACTTTGTTGGGAAATAATTTTTTCAGCTGAAGATTCAGTACTTTAGTTGAACAATGATCTCTGTAGTTAAAAATTCAACATTTCTGTTCAAAAATTCGTTTTTTTTTTGTGTAGAAAATTAACTTTTTTAATAACAAATCTAGTTTCCATTTTTGGTTAAAAATTTTTTCTTTTATAGTTCACAATTCACTCATTTTGTTGCAAATTTTATATATTTTTGAACATTCAAATTTTTTATCTGAACATTTCACTATTCCATTTTTGGTTGAAAATTAATTTTTTTAGATGAAAATTTAACAATTTTATTGAAAATTCGTTCTCTTTCAGTAGAAAATTTTCCTTTTTTAGCTTAGAATTCTAAATTTTTAGTTCGAAATTCATGTATCTTGATGAAAATTTGCCTTTCTAGTAGAAAATTATTCTTCTTGTTTGAAAATTCATCATTTTGTTTCAAACTTAATCTTTGTTATTAAAAAATTTTACTATTTGTTAGAAAAAAATATCGAATGTCATCAAAACACGTACTTTAAAGTTTTCAGCATACAATAATAAAATTATATAAAATTTGTAAAATTCAGAACTCTGCAAGAAAAAGTGACTAGTGAATAAAATATTAACTTCTTTTTCAAAATAAACAAGTTACTTTTCTACTTTATTTTACAAATGAGCTATAAACTTTTATTAATAATTTGCATTAAAAAAAATCTATTTTTGATTTATTAAATTTAAATTTTCGCAGAACTCGGACCCGGACAAATCGCACACTCTGGTGAGCAGGCTGAAAAATAAATGTTTATCTTATCTTTAGTTAGCAATATAGAAAACTGTCTTACCTACTCCCTTTTCAGAAAAATATTAAAACACTTCATTTTTTCGCTGTGGCTAATGTTGGCGTGATGTCGCTAATTAAGGCGCATTTTCTTATTTCGATTATTACATTAAAAATCAAATTCTTCTCCAAAAAACGGCCTTTGTTCACAATCTTTTTATTCTGTAGATTATTTATGCAAAAAACTAGAAAAAAATTATTCTCCCTTTGGTATTAGTTTATGAGAGGCGATTTTCCGATTATTTCCACGGCCCTTAAAATTGTACAGAATGGAATACATTGTATGAATATATTTACCTGTGGAATTGAACCATGATTTAAAAAATGGAAATAAAATGGCATGGTACTCGCAGATAATAGTAATTTATTTAGATACCAATAATTTAAATTATAATTTAATTTATTCTTAAATATTAAAATTAATTTATGGTTTATTTTACAAATGGATTTGATTACATAAGTTTATCTTTCTCTTCTTTTCCCTCCGCTATAATTTGTGGAAGGCCTCTTAGTGTCAGATACTCTTTGGGCGTAAATATTTGATGAACTCCAGTCTTTTCCGTATCTATCATGACCTGAATGATCCAAGTGAACAGGTGGACCTATCGGAAACACGCAATTTTAGAAATACAATTTTACAGAAAAAGGGATTTGTTTTACAAGAAAAGCATATAAATATAAAATTAATATTCTTTCCCCTATTTTCAAAAAAAAACTTCCCTCTTTTCTAGTTTTTTTTTCGTCTAAGTGCGAACTGAATTAACGCTCAAAGTGCATTGTGGGTGTATGAGACCCCAAAAAATTTTCAAACTCTTATAAACCATTCCTAATTCGAAAAATTTAAGTAAGTGTCGCTATATATCTTTAGTTGGAGACACTAACTGTAAATTATGGAAGTACACTATTTCAAAAGTATAGTAATAAATTTTCAGGTTAAAATAATTGAAATTGCGTGAGTTATCAATTATCAAGTAAAAAACCCAATTTTTCCACTTTTTTCAATAATTTTTTAACAAACTTCAAATGAAATAATGGTTATAAAATCAACTCTGCTTTATAAAAAATACCTTAAACCATATCGGATAATTTTATTGTGATAAAATATTCAATAGGGGTTAAAAAATACATGATTAAATACGATGGGGTATTTAGCACCCACGATGCACTTTACCGTGATTTTTACCATGTATGCAATTTGAGGGTTAATAAAACCCAATGAGATAAATTTAAATCTTTTTCGTTAAAAGTTTATTTTTTCCATTTACAGACCTACTTATATTTTTGGTTTAAAATTCTCCTCTTTTGGTTAAAAATGGTACTATTTGGTTCAAGATTTAACTTTTTTAAATTATCTTTTTGGTTGTTAAAAATTAAATTTTTAACTAAAAATGTAACTAATCCATTTTTAGGTGAAAATTGATCTATAGTTGAAACTTTAATTATTAATTTTTTCATTGAGAATTCAGGTATTTAGTTCGAAGTTCAACTTCAGTTTTGGTTACAAACTGAAAATTTAACTACTATTATTTTTTGTTGAGAATTCGTTTTTTTTTTTTTTTTTTTTTTTTTTTTTGGCAAATTCAACCACTTGGTAAGAAATTTATTTTATTACTTCAAGATCCATCTTTTTGGTTGCATATTTAACTATTTTGATGATATTTTTTTATTAGTTAAGATAATTCTTTTTTTTTTTATTGAAAATCCAAGTTTTAACGGAAAATTTAACTATTCCATTATTGATTGATGATTAATCGTTTTTAGTTACAAATTCAACAGTTTTGTTGAAAATTGTTTTTTTTTTTTCCTAGAAAATTTAATCTTTTGGACTGAAAATTTATTAACTTTCAAGAAAATTAAACTATTTGCTTGGAAATTAACTTTTTGGTTTGAAAATTCATCTCTTCTCTTTTGGTAGAATATTGATCTTTTTTGGTTAAAATTCAACTGTTTTGTACAAAAAAGGGTGGTTGCTAGACTGGAAAACCGGGAATTTAATAAGGCCGGGAAATAACAGTACATTTATTTTTTGACCGGGAATTTTACCAATTTTTTCAACATTTAAAAAAATAATCAGTGGAATTTTTATATTTTTAAATTATGACATCATTCAGTTTACAGTGCGTTATTCAAAAATCGTTCACTTAGAAATATTCCATTTTTGATTTTAATTTTTAAGTGTACGTTTTTTGTTGTAGAATTTTAAAATGCAGTTTTAAATACTTGAAAAATAAAAAATTAGAAGCGTTTGAATTCGATAATTTTGGATAAAAAAAACTTTTTAATTGATCAAATGTGAATATAAATTATAATAAAATTTAAAATTGAACTATACATTACTATTAAATATTATATACATAATTAATGGTTTTTATTAAATTTGAAATATTGTGTCAGTCTAAAATTTGAAAATTTTAAATTTTTGAATTAAGACAAATAACAATTGCTTAATGTTTAGAAATATTTTATTTTTTATGTAAAATCAGTAAGTATAAATTAATTATTCAAAAATAAACCAAAAACTATGCATGTAAGTTGAAGAGATATTTAGGCCTGAAAAAATTCAAAATTAATAAAAAATTTGAAAAGATTTCAAATAATTTGGAAAAAGTGTCTACGTATACTGACAAAATCCGTCTATTCATACAGATATTTCGATGTAGTAGATTTTTGCAGATTTCGAATAAAAAATTTAGGAGCTTTTTAAATTTTTCGAAAGGCTTCAAAAAAATAAAAAACATTTTCTCAAGACTCCTAGGAAAATTCAAAATGACTTCTTATTTTGAAAAATTAATTTTAAGAGAATATTTGAAAAGATTCCCAAAATTATCTAAAATAAATCTGGAAGATTTTAAGGAATTATTTTTAATTGTGCATGATTAAAAAAAATGTAGGAAGAGTTTTTATCATTTTAAAAGATGTTTAGAAGTTCTGGAAAATTTTCAAAAATAATTTAATATTTGAAAAAATATGTAATAACATTTAGATGTTTCGAGATTTTCAAATAAAATTTTTAAGATTTACAAGGATTTTTAAACTATTTAAAATTAAAATAATTTAACTTTTAATTTAGGGAGCATTCGGTTTATAACAAAAATGTAATCGTTCAATTATTAGTATTTCTGACTAGAATTACTTCAAATGATTTGCAGCTCAGTTTTTATTAATTCAAATGGAAATTTTTTTGCTGTAGAGTTCGAATATATTATTTTCATTGACTGTGAAAACTATTTACGAACCGGGAAATTAGCGGAAATTTTTTCTGTGATTGGAACGGCCACCCTGTTTTCGTAGGAAATCAAACTATTCGCTTGGAAGTTAACTTTTTGATTTCGAGATTTCATCTCTTTCAGTAAAATATTGATCTTTTTGGTTGAAAATTAAACTGTTTTGTAGAAAATTTAATTATTTTGTTGAAAATTAAACTTTTTTGTTGAAAATTTGTCCTTTTGGATAGAGAATTCGTCCTTTTGGATTTAAAATTCTACGGTCTTTTAAAAAATATGTCTTTTCGCCCTAAAAAATTAAAAAATTTGATTAACAATGTATTGTGGTTTAATCCTTTTTGTGTAAAAATTCGACTATTTTATTCAAATTTCTTCTTTTTTAGTTTGAATTTTTTTTCTTCAAAATTCAAGTGTGTCGTTAAAAATTCAACTATTTGTGGTTGAAGTTAATTCAGGGTGGCCGCTGGACCGGGAAACCGGGAAATGACCGGAAATTGTTTGAGACCGGGAAAAACCGGGAAATGACAGTGAATTTTTTTTTCTTGACCGGGAATTTTACAAATTTGTCGAAGGAAAATCTGTCTACGTTTGATTTCAACAGTTTTTAAATAATTAGTTAAATTTTTATGTTTTTCAATTATGCAATTATTTAGCTTACAATGCGTAATTCAAATTTTTTTTACTTTAAAAATTTTCCATTAAAGATTTTTATTTTTAAGCTTACATTTTTAATTTAAAGAATTTTTTAATTCTTTCTTAAAGATTTGAACAAATAACAAATAAAGGCCTTTGATGTTGAAAATTTTTGGTAAAATACATTTTTATTTAATAAATACAGTTTTTTTAATTTATCTGTATTGTAAGTAATTAAAATTGCACAAAAACGATTTGACAAAAAGATTTTAAATCAGTTCGAAATTTAAGAATTTTCAGATTTTAACGTTAAAACTTAAACGGTTTCAATTTGAAACTCTTAGTCATTAAACAAATGTCAACGTGTGGCTGAAAGTTTATCAACTATTTTCAACTTAAAAATAACTTCATAATCATATATTCTTAATTAAAGGATTTTATTACATTTAAAATATTGTTTCAGTGTAAAATATTCAATTCGAAATTTTAAATTAAAAAAAAAGATAAATTATTGAATATTTAGCAATATTTGAATTTTTATTTAAGACAAGTAAATTGAAACCAAGTATTTAAAAGTAAAGAATCTTTAACTGAATTGTTTGACATAAAAAGCCTGGAGTCGTTAAAATTTCGAAGAGCCTTTAAACTTTGAACGTTACAATTTAATTATTGTATTTGAAAAATGCTTAATTTTTAAGTGAAATTTTTTAATTTTTATGTATAATTCACAAATGAACATTTGTTCAAAAAATTTGAGTAATTTACAGAGATATTTGGGAGTTTTAAAAAGATTAAAAATTATCATGGAAATTTTAGAAAGTTTTCCTAAAATCTTCTAGAATCTTTTTTGAAAATTTTGTTTAAATCTTTGAAAAACTTTTTAAATATTCTCTTAAAATAATTTTTCAAAATGAAACATTATTTTTAATTTTTCTAGGAATCTTAAGAAAATATTTTTATTCTTTTGAAGCCTTTCACAATTCTTGAAAAGAATCTAATTTTTTGTTTAAAATCTGCGAAAATCTACATTTTGTTTTATATTAGGCTATCATTTCAAGTTTTACATTAAGTTTGAATCTTTTGAAAACGTCTACATATCTCTTAAAATTAATTAAATTAAATTTCAATTCATTTTGACAGATATTCAGAAGTTCTGAACAAATTTCCAAAATAATTTTTAATTTAAAACAAATGTAAAACAACTTCTAGGTTTCTCAAGATTTTGAAATAAAATTTTGAAGCTTTCCAAGGATGTTTAGACTATTTAAAAAGAAAATAATTGAGTATCTAATTTAAGACGTGTTCAGGTAATATTTTTTCAATTTTTAAATACTTAATGTTTCTAGCTTTAAATTCCTTAAAATTATAGTTTCAAAATTTTTAAAGTTCATTGATTGATTTTTTATTTAAAGCATTGCAAATGATAAAGTGGATTTATATTTTTTTATATTGAAACGGCCACTCTTTAATAGTTTTCTGTTTAAAAATTTTACCATTTGGTTAAAAATTCGTTTCTTTTGCTTGAAAGTTAAACTTTTCGGTTGAAACAGCAACTGATTTTGGTTGAATCTTGATCTTCTTTGTTTTTTTTTCAGAAATTCGACAATTTGATTGAAAATTTTGTTTATGTTGGAAATTCAACTGCTTTGTCGTAAGTGTAACTCTTTTTTTTATAATTGATTTTTTTTAATAACTACGTGGTTAAAAAATCAACTATTTTGTTGAACATCGAATTATTTTTTGCTTCGAATATTCGACTATTTGATTAAAAATGCCATTATTTTGGAAATTAATTTTTTTAAAGCACGATCTTTTGCTTAAAAAATCAAATATTTGGTTTTAAATGCAACTGTTTAGTCTTAAAATTAATTTTGTTTTTATTGAAAATATTTTAAAAAATTTCCCATATTTATCCCCTATTTTGGTGAAAAATCGCCCTATTTCCTATTAGGCTGTGATGTTCAACATCACAGTACTTTAAACTACGTAATGCTTTTGAAAGGCCCCAAACAAAGAATTAAACAAGAACGTGAAAATGTTTCTTAAACTTTTCTTTGAGATCTTTTTTTTTAGATTAATGACGGTACTTAGTATTTGTTTTATGGAGACAGAATTACGGAATATTTTCGAGGGTCCTTTGAAGCTAAAACCTGCCTTGAAATGTTTATCTTTTTCTGTAGTAGTCTACTGAGCTTAAAAATGAATTCCGGGTTCTCATCCCTCCTTTGAAGTTCTAAGGGTGAAGGGATAAGGGGACTTCTAAAAAGTCAACACCAGGGGTAAAAAGAGTGCTCTACTCAAATATCATATCTCTATACAAAAAGAAATAAAAGAAAATTTGCAAGGTCAATTTCAGAAACAAATATTATATATGAAAATTTTCCAATTCATTCTTTCATTTGTCCACTTTAAAGCTCTCGTTTCCGATCACATATCGCCTGCTTTTTTCTCTTGATTTTTCTATATAAATCTCCAAAACTGAAAAAAATTTAAAAAATGTTGCAAATTACATAACTTTAAAATATAAACCTTGAAAATTGGATATATTGTAATTCTATGTATTGAAATTGTATTGAAAATTCTTCGAAATCTAAGAATTTTACATTGTAAATCGTAAAAATTGAAGAATTTAAATTGTAATTCTTCAAAATTGAATCAGTTTTTAAAAAAATTTCTAAATTAAATACCTTTAAAGTAGAAATCTTGAAAATGGAATAATTTATAATATTATATTTTCAAACTTCAAGAATTATCAACTTAAATTTTCAAAATTGCAGAACAGTACACTATGAAACAGTACAACATTTAAAGTTCCTTCTATTTGGAAGATTTAGAATTGAAAGCTTCACTTTTGAGGTCTGGAAATACCAAAATTGAAGAACTTTTATTTATAAATCTATAAATCTAAAAAATGTTGTAGCTCACATAAAGCTGATCGGATGCCTTTTTTATATTAATAGTAATGTTAAGAAAATTGTAGGAAAAATAAAAAAGTTTGGGATTTCCAGAAAATATTTGTCCATGTTTTCAAAATTTGAAGAAGAAAAAAAGATTTTTTCTAAAACCACTCCTTTTTTTCTATATTGCTTTACAGTTTCTGCTTGTATATGTAAGATATCCTATCGGGTTTATGCAGGCTAAATTTTTTCCCTAAAAATATAATTTTGTAATTTATCTCGTAAACGATGCAAGATATAGCAAAAGAGGAACAAGCTTTTTTCATATGACTTTTTTAGTTGTACAATCTTTTATCTTAAAATTTTGTTGTCTTTTGTTTGCAAGAAAAATGAGCAAATTAGATTTCATGAAAAGAAGTTCTTCTGGCCACAAAAGTGATTTAGCCTACCGAAAACTCAAAAGATGTCTTCCTTTTGAAAGTAAAAATTCAACAAAAAATTGTCAAAAAATATAAGTTATTTTTTTCTTCAGAAAAATAACTCAATTTTTACAGAAAAACCGCTGCCATGTTGTTAATTTTCAGCCTTTTTTAATTATCTAGCGGACTTCGAAAGAAGACAATAAATACTATTAGAATTAAAAAGGAAACGATAAATATCTTGGTTAACTCAAAAGCTATAGAGGACTTTACGCCTGTAGAATCTGCCTGAGTTAAAATGGATTCGGTCTATACAATTTTTTATAAAAACATAAGTTCTTTTTTTCTAAATTTAAAAATAAATGTTTAATCTTTCCCCTTTGTTGTGAAAACATTATCCTATTTTCCCTTTTTGAGGGGAAGAGGGACTGATATAGTGAAACTGTGGGATGGGAAGAAGAATGCATCTTTGCTATTTAAAAACTTTATTATTTGGTCCAAAATTAAATTATTTAATTTAAAATTAAATTAATTTAGGCTCGGGAGAGTAGAAGAAGTGGGCGGAAGGGAAGTAGGGGAATTTAGCTAAGAGGAAGGTAAATGAATGGAAGTGAGGGAATTTGGCAGGAAAGGGAAAGTGTGTAAATATGGAGGGTTAGAGAAGTATGCAAGATGATGGGAGGGAAGTAGGAAAAGTGAAGGGTGGGGAAGGGTACAAAGAGAGGGGAAGTGATGGTAGGGAATACAGGGAAATTGAGGTGAGTGTAAGTTAAGGGTGTAGAAGTGAGGGTATTGAGAGTTAGGACAGTATGAAAGTGAGGGGATGGAAGTAAGGAAAGTGCAGCGGAATGAATGTGAGGATAGGTCAGGGATTCGGAAGTAATGGTGAAGGAGAGGAGAAATATTGGAACTAATGGGAGCGGAATTTAGGTTTGTGGAAGTACGGAATGGAAAATGAGAAGAAGTAATTGGAGGGATAGTAGGAGAAGTGGTGGAATTTAGGGCAGGGAAGTAGGGATGGTGACGCAAGAGAAAGTAGAGGTCAACGGTTAATTGAGGGCGTGTAATAGAGGAGGAGAAGAATTGGTGGAAGAGAAATAGACGGTTGTTGAAGTATGTAATACAAAGTGAGAGGAAGTTATGGAAGGGATAGTAAGGGAAGTATTAGAATTGAGGACAGGAATGTAGGGATAGTGCCGGAAGGGGAAGTTATGGAAGGGAAAGTAGAGGTCAATTAGGGGTGTGTAAATAATAGAGGTGGAGAAAAATAGAGAAATTGATGAGAGGAAAGTTGAGGGTTGTTGAAGTATGGAATGGAAAGTAAGAGGAAGTGATGGGAGAGATAGTATTGGAAGTGATGGAATTTAGAGCAAGGAATTAGGGATCGTGAGGGAAGGGAAAGTAAAAGTACAATGTTAATCAGGGGTGTGGAAATAATGGAGGAGGAAGGAAATAGAGGAATTGGTTGAAGGGAAATTAAGGGATGTTGAAGAATATAAAATGGAAAGTAAAAGGAAGTGATGCAAGAGACAGTACCGGAAGTGATAGCATTTAGGGCGGGGAATTAGAAGTGGTGGTGGGAGGGGAAGTTATGGAAGTGAAAGTAGAGGTAAAAGCTTAATTAGTGGTGTGTAGTAGAGAAGGAAAGAAATATAGGAATTGATAAAAGGAAAATTGAGGGCTGATCACGGAAGGGGAAGTTATGAAAGGAAAAGTAGAGGTAAAATGTTAATTAGGGTTGTGGAAATAATAGAGGTGGAGAGAAATAGAGAAATTTGATGGGAGGAGAGTCAAGCGTTATGGAAGTATGGAATGGAAAGTGAGAGGAAGTGATGGGAGGGATAGTAGTGGAAGTGATGGAATTTAGAGCAAGGAAGTAGAGATCGTGAGGGAAGGGAGGGTAGAGAATTTAAAGTAAGGGATAATAGGAAGAGTGGTATTATTGGAAATGAGTAGAGGGTAAGATGTAAGGCTGGGGAAGTGATGAGGGCGGAAGTAGGGAAATCAGGGATAAGAAAATGAGATCTAGGAATGGATAGGTATTGGTAGTGAGAGAGGTATAGCAGGAAGATGTAAGGGAAGAGTTGGGAAGTAAAGGGAGAGGAAGGGAGATGACGTGAATTATGTGTGGGGGAATAGGTTGATACGACTAAGTTTTTGAACTTCTTTTGCGTTGGGATCTCTGAAATAAGAAGCGTATAATTTTCGTTAAATTTGTTAAATGTTATAAAATGTAACAAACCATAATCATATGCAGGTTCGTAAGAAATTGGATAAGGGCTTGAGTAAGGAACATTTCTTTTGAAGATATCAACAAACTTGAGTGCGAAGATCAGAACAGCAACAACAATTGACACCAGGATGATTTTTGCTTTTATCAAGACCAGAGCAATCCAGAATTTGAGGCCTCCCAGAACTGTGGACGGATGAGAGAATAGAAGTCAGAAGTCCGTTATTTCATCTCGTGCATATGTATAATTGTATATGTATATTATCCTCTCACTATATCACTACAACTCGAATCTTTCGTCGTCGCCTAGATTCGCGGCGGTATAATATAGAAAAGGGAGGTATGCAAATGTAATTATGTAAATCGTGGTATGTAAAGCAGGTGCCAGCTCGTTGCCGGGGTAAAACATTTGTGTAAGTCGCGTTGTAACGATAAAAGTGAATATGTAATTACTGAGATAAACGCTGCTGAAGCCGCAACAATTCCTTGCTGAAAAACGTCAGACGTGACAATATTTACTCGAAGACTTTCCCATTTTCCGAAATTCCGGGAAAGTAGCCAAATTATTTTCCCCAATGTTCGCTTAGAGTGCGTCAAATTAGATTTCGTACCATTTGAAGGATATACATCAGTTATTTTAAGTTCAAAAATGAGCATTGCAACCCTAGCGGATCGAGTGAATGGGACGATTACTATACATAATTGCGTGACTATACAGTGACATATTTTCATCATTTTTCACATTTATTTACAATTTCACATATAATTCAACGCTTTTTAAATTTTTTTTATTACCAATTAAAAGCTGTGTGCGATCAACCTGCTTGCGAGATTGCGCATTGCGTTGCTGTGCGCATCTTTTAATTCGTTAACACATGAATAAATACAAATAAATATAAATGTTTAAAAATATTTAATTGTCGGATTCTATGTGAAAATGAGAATAAATGCGAAAAAGGCTGAAAATACGCCTTAGCGGATCACGTGAAGGTAACGTATACTATACGCATTTTCGTGACCGTTAAATGACTACATAGTGACTTTCTCGTTCACTGGGCCCACTAGGGCATATTTTTATCACTTTTCACATTTATTCACAATTTCACACGTAACTCAACACAGTTTATTTTTTACGTATTTATATTTGTTCCACACGCACACAAAGTGGTTAAAATTGTTTATTTAACAAATTGTTATCTCGATTTTTATTTTTTTGCTATCTTTTCAGGTAAAAGTTGCAATTCTTATTTAATTTGAATTAAATATATTGTTTATAAAATTAACAGTTGAGTAATTCCTGAATACAATTTTTTTTAAAGAAGCGTACCAAAGAGATTTTTAGAGAATCCTTAGAAGAATAAAATGAGCCTTATAATATTAGTAGTGAATACGAATTGCAACTTTTACCTTGAGAGGCATCAAAAACATAAATTTCTAAATAACTAGTGTAGAATAAACATTTTAAAAAATTTAACTATTTGGTTAAAAATTAAACTATTTAATTGAAAATTGATGTATTATGTAGAAAATTCGTCTTTTTTTGGTATAAAATCAATTTTTTGGTTAAAAATTAATCTGTTCTGGTTATGAATTCAAGTATTTTGTACTCTTTTATGGTTTAAATATAAACTATTACATTTTTAATAAAAATTAGTATTTCCAGGTTAAAAATTCAACTGCTTTGTAGATAATTTTATTCTTCTCCTAGTCTTGGAAATTCAACAGTCTTGTAGAAAATTCGTTTTCACTTTATTGAAATTTAATTTTATTATTTTATTTATATATTTTATTTTATTTAACTTTGTTGATATTGTGAATTTTCAACGAAAAAGTTCATTTTCAACCGAAACGGAATCAATTTTAACCAGAGAATTGCACTATTCACACTATTTTTTATCTCTAAAATGACATTTATCATGTCCTATGAAAGAAAAAAAAAACTTTTTTTATTTAAAAAGTTTAAAAATAACGAAAAGTAATTATTTTAACAATAGTTTTGGTAAATTAATCTTTTCTTACTGTATCTAATAAATTAAAAAAGTCACCAAATAATATAGAAAAATTTAACTCTCAAATTGGAATTATTAGAGTTCTCGAAAAGGTTTTCACAAGGAAAATAAGCCATTTAAAAAAAAGTAAGACGGGATGGTAAGAAAGAATTTAATTGCAAAAGAAAATTGTTCAAATTTTCTTTATAAGTTTGAACATTCTTTCTTTATAAATCGTGTCTTTCATTTCAATGTCACTAAATAATTTTAAATGGCATCTTATTTTAATTCTTAAAATCATACAAAAAACTATTTTTTAATAGATCTAATTTTTGGCACCAAACTTGGCATTTTTTACATTTTAAATTTAGAAAAGTCAAAATTGCAGTGTATTAAGTTTAAACTTCGAACGTTAAATTTGATTTGTTTCATTTAACAAAATTTTGAATTGTAAGTGAAAGTATTGAATTTTGATGTACAAATAACACTTGAACAATTATTCCTTATTGGAAGAGGAACGTTTTTGTTTTTTACATTTTTATTGAGTTGAAGATCAGCTAATTCTGTATTTTTAACATTTTTTTTTTTGAGTTTGAAGCAAGGAAATTTTGTTTTCAATCTTTCTAAATTGGAAGATGGGAATTTTGTCATTTAAGGATATTCATGAAAAAATTTTCTGAATTTTGAGGGAATTTAAAAAAAATATTTTCATTGAGTTGGCAGGAAGGAAATTTCGGTGTTCAATTTTCTTCTAAATTGGAAAAAGAACATTCTTTTGTTTTTGAAATTTTTATCGAGTTAGAAGGGATGAAATGTTGGTTTTACTTGGAAAAAAAAATTTATTTTATTTTTAAGATTTTTATCACTTTAACTTTTTAACATTTTTATGGAGTTGGGAGGGAGAAAAATTTGGTTATATTTTTTTCTAAATTAGAACAGATCATTTTTTAATGTTTAACATTTTTATTGAGTTTAAAGAAAGCATTTTTCATTTTCAATATTTTTTTCTGAATTTGAAGACTTTCCTATTTTCAAAAATTCCTGGAAAGTAGCCAAATTATTTTCCCCAATGTTCACTTAGAGTGCGTCAAATTTAAAAAAATGTAGGAAGAGTTTTTATCATTTTAAAAGATGTTTAGAAGTTCTGGAAAATTTTCAAAAATAATTTAATATTTGAAAAAATATTTAATAACATTTAGATGTTTCGAGATTGGAAGAAAAACATTTTTTAAAAAGTTTTTATCAATTAAACTTTTACTAATGGACTTTTAAAAATTTGTATTGAGTTAGAAGGGAGGAAATGTTTGTTACGATTGTTTTTCTGATTTGGAAGAGTAAAATTGTTAAATTTGAAACATTTTTACTGAGTCTAAGGGAACAATATTTAATTTTTAATTTTTATTGAATTGAAAACGGTTCTTTTTTTTATCATTTTTATTGTTTTGGAATGAACGAGATTTTGTTTTTTATTTCTGAATTGAAAAAGGTCATTTTTTATTGTGATATTTTCATTGAGTTTCAGGCAAGAATTCAAAAAAATTTAGACTGGAAGAGGGACCATTTTTATTTTTTACTTTTTTATTAATGTGGAAGGGAGGACGTTTCGATTCTGAATTGGAAGAGGGAAAGTATTAAGATTAAATTTTTTTTTACATTTTTAGAAGTGAGCAAATTTTAGGTTCATTTTTTCGGAATTGGAAGTGGATGAATTTTTTTATTTTTACGATTTTTATCCAGTTGAAATGATTTGAACATTTTTGGGATTTTAAGTTTTTCTACACTGGAAGAGGCACATCTTTCAAACATTTTGATTGATTTGGAATCGAGGAAATTTGGTTTGTGATTGTTTTTCAGAATTAGAAAAAGCCAATTCTTCATTTTAAACTTTTTAAATAAATTTAACGGAAGAATTGTTTTGTATTTTTTTTCTGAATAGAAAGGGGGAAATTATATATTTTTAACATTTTTTTATTTATTTGGAAAAGAAGAAATGTTGGTTTTCAAATTTGTCTGAACTGGAAGGAAGAGATTTTTTGTTTTTAACCCTCAAACGGTACACTGGTGCGAATTCGCACCCAATTTTTTTTTCATTTTGTGAGTATTTACGCATCACAGCTGGAACGGATTATCCCCATATATCTTAAATATATATGTTAAATATGTGTGATATATATTGCTAATTGTTTATTATATGTTCAATATATTAAATATTTAATATTAACACTGCAAAACAAACTAATTCGCACCATTGTACCGTTTACGTATGATCGGTTGGACTGTTCAATTTGTGGAAGTAAAAACTTTTGTATAATGCAGTTTAATGGGATTTAATTTAAAATTATGATATAAAACACTTGAAAACTTCCATTTTATACGTTTAAATTTTTGAGTTTATGAATTTAAAAAAAATGTAACTCAAGTTGTAAAAGTTTAAAAATAAAATAAATTTTGCGGACCTGGCAAAAACCGAGAATTTTTTTCGCCGATTAAAAACGGCCACCTTAATTGAACTTGAATTCTGTACTTTTAAGATTTCGAAATCTTCCAGTATCAAGTTGTTCAATCAGAAAAAATGCCATTTTTGTAAAAAAAAAACAAAAAAGAAACATTGAAATTGGGACAAAAAATTAAATATTTGTGGTCAAATTAACCCTAGCGGAGCGAGTGAATGTTACGGTCACACAATTGCTTACTCTAGGGCGTAATTTCATCCTTTCTACAATTTATTAACAATTTGATATTTAATTAAACACTTTTTACACATTTACAATCATATATTTGTATTTACTCATGCGCTAAAAATTAATAATTAAAAGCTATGTGCGGCAACCAGAAGTGCAATATCGCACACAGCTTTTAATTTATTAACACGTGAATAAATACAAATAACCAAATATACATGTATAAACAAATAAAAAAAGTGTTTAGTTCTGCATGAAATTGTGAAAAAATGTGAAAAGGGATGAAAATATACCCAAGTGCCAGTGGTCGCTAGGGTCACTGTGAGGTCACGCAATTGCGTAACCGTCCCGTTCACACTGTCCGTTAGGGGGAAACAAATTTAAATTCCTCTCGTGATTTTAAAATATAAACTGTTTTAATTATTTAAATGAAAAATGTAATCATAATTTGGCTACTTGTCCGTGATGATCGTTAGAGGAAAACTCACAAAAAAGGTGATGGTACTTGTGTTTCCGGGATTGCAGCTCATTTCCGTGTGATCCATTGTCATCGATGTCATTGTTATTCGAGAGTTTCGCATCCATCATGCAGATCATCGAGACAACCAGGAAAATCAAAAATCCCGACCGATTCACTGTCACCGCCATTGCGCGAGCTTCCGGAAGAACGAAGATTCGTTTTGAAACCGGAATTATATACCTATCAGCAGTCGCAGGTGTATAACTCTTTGTGCAACTAAAACTGAGCTACTTTTTCCCTTTTCACTCCGGGAAAACGTGACAGCTTCTGTAAACTCACCGATAATGTGGGTCATTATTCTGTTGGTAGTTGTCTCTCATCTAATTAGACCACTGGTGCCAATTTTACGAGGGTTTAAATACTTTCTCGATGAAATTGGTCACACTCGATTTCGTTAGAAGATAACGAGTCACTTCACATTTGGTTAAAAATTCCACTACTTGGTTGAAAATGAAACTGTTTTTTTTGTTGTTGCAAATTCTACTGTTTCGTTAAACATTCATCTTTCTAGGATAAAGATTCATAATTTCAAGTGAAAACTTATCTTTTTTTTCTTGGAAATTAAACAATTTGCTTGAACTTTTTTTTCTTTCTTGACTAAAAAATCTTTGTTGGCTGACAATTTTACTATTTTTTTGAAAATTCGTTTCTTTTTTTCTTTCGTTTGCTTAAGGGTTTTAACTTAAGCTTTACCCACTCAATTTTTAATTTAAAATTGTAAATTGGGTTGCAAATTCAAATATTTTGTAGAAGATTTACAACAAAAAATTTTTGTATAAAAAACTTTTTCTGTTGAAAATGCATTTCTTCTGGTAGAATTTTAATTTTTTTTGTTACAAATGTAACTGTTTGATTGAAAAATGATCTGATTTGGTAGAGGATTCACCTAATTTGTTAAAAATTCATTCACATTTTTATGGTTGAATTCACTCGTCTTTGATTAACAATGAAAATATTTTTAGCTGAAATATCAACTACCACTTTTTTCATTAACAATGAACTTTTTTTGTTTAAAAATTTGACTATTTTGTTGAAAATGATCATGTTTTTTTGTTGCAAATTCAGCTATTTGTTTTAAAATTCATCTTTGTAGGATAAAGATGTATCATTCTAATTAAAAACTCGTCTTTTCATTCTAAAGATTCAACTATTTGGTTGAATTTAATTTAATTTGAATTAAATTTAATTGAATATTCATATTTTCATTGTGAAAATTCAACTGATTCGTAGAAAATGTATTTTTTTCTTGAAAATTCAACAATTTGGTTAAAGAGTTTTTTTCTTGACTCACAAATCTTTCTTGACTGACAACATTACTATTTTGTTAAAAATTCTTTTTCTTTTAAATATTAAGAGTTTTAATTAAAATTTTAAACATTCCGTTTTTTAAATTATAAATTAGAGTTGAAAATCAACTGTTTTGTAGAAAATTCACAAAAAAGGCATTTTCTTATCGTATATATCTTTTTCGGTTGAAAATGCATCTCTTTTAGTAGAATTTTAATTTTCTTGATAAAAATATGTTTGGTTAAAAAATGATCTATTTTGTTAGAGGATTCAACTAATTGTACAAATTTATTTTTCTAACTGAAAATTTATCTTTTTTTGTTGAAATTTTATGTATTTTGTTGAAAAATTCTCTTTTTTGTTTTTCTGGTAGAAAGATATTTCTGTTTAAAAATTTAAATATTTTGTTGAAAATTCTTTTTTTACAAAAAATTTAACTGTTTTGGATTTAAAATAAATTATTTTTATCTTAAATCGCATGTATGGCTGTGTACGTCAAGTATTCATTTCTTTGGTAAAAATTTAACATTTTCATTGCAAATTTAATTAATTTTTTTTTTTGCGGAAACATTTATTTTGTAGTTAAATATTCGTCTTTTTGAATCTAAAATTATATTTTAGGTTTATAATTCATCTCTTTGTCTAAAAAATCTACTATTTATTATTTTATTATTATTTATTATTTATATATTTCTTTATAGTAATGTCATATTTTTATATTAAAAATTATTCATTCTCGGCTGAAAATAAACTTTTTCTTAAAAATTCCACTTTTTTCTAAAAAGATTATCTCTTTGGTTTGAGAACTCAACTATTTAGTTAAACATGCGTCTTAAAAATTAAACTTTTTCATTGAAATTTCAACTGTTTATTAAAAAAAACCTTACTCTAAATGTGAATATTCTATGTTTTATAGAAAATTTACATTTTATGTTTGAAAAAACGACAATTTGACTGAAAATTAATTTTCGTAGGTTTTAGATTCATCATATTAGTTGTAAATCGAACTATTTTATTGAAAATTCATTTTTTGTTGTTGAAAATACTTTTTTTGTAGAAAATTCAACTATTTGGTTGACAATTGAACTATATTCGGTTAAAAATTCGACTATTTGGTTAAAAATTAATTATTTCCTAAAAATTGATACTTTGGGTAGAACCATTAGAAATTTCATAGTAATCAATGTTATTTAAAAGAACTGATTTTTCTCTAATTTGAGCATAAAATTGCCATATTTCCCCTGTTTTAAAAACGTTTTAGATGTTTAAGTCTGTTATTTAATTTCGCAAATAAACAACGAAGTCATTGCGAAATTTTGTATAGTTATAATTAAAACTTATTTTGTATTAAATAACTATAGTACGTTTCAAATTTAAATTTAAAATAAATAAATAATAATGAAAAAAGAAATAATAATAAATAAAAAGATAAGTAAATTTTAATATCAAATATATAATAATTTCCAAATTGTTTAGTTTAGTTTAAATTTGAACGTCAAATTTTTATAATTTAAAATTAGATGCTGTTTTTTTACTGTTCGCAACTGAAGAATTTACTATGGTAAATCTATCGAATGCAATAAATTTCAACTTTAAATCTTCAAAATTAAAAGAATTCAGAAACAGCATAAAAAAATTTCATCACATTTTATTGTACATAATACATATTTAAGAGTCTGTAATTGCAAATATTCAGAATTAAAGAATTAAAAATTCCAAATCATTAAAAATCATTTGAATTAAAGGCAATTATTAATTTTTAACGAATAATGTAATGTTTGATATTTACGTAGAAAAAAGTTTTAATTTTTCGATTTTTGTAGATTTTTTTAGAGCAATTTTTTTTTAACAGGAATTCTTTTTTTTCAAATTGCAATAGGAGCATTTTATGGTGTTTGTAAAAATTTGGTCGTTACATTTTTGGTTTTATTTTCAGTAATTATATACATTAAATAGTTAAATAAAAGCTAAATAAAAAAATAAATTTTGTTTTTGATAATTTACAAATTAAAGAATATTAGTTTGAATAAACATTGAAATTCATTTTTAATACTTTTAAAATATTATTTTTTTATAAAATGAAGTTACTTTAGACACGGAACTGGGGCTGTTTTAAATAAATAAAAAAGAATTTGGAAATGATGGAAAGCTTAACCGAATAAACTTTTCTACATGTTAAATGTCTTTTAAAAAAATGTTCTCTTAGTTCCGCTGGAATTCGAGCCTAGGTCTTCAGATTGACGGCCTGTGAAAAAAGAAAATATCAATGATAAGGTTTGAAATCACCTACATATATAAAAATGATAAATTAAATTAGGGGTCTTTGAAAAGTGAATCTTGTCCTCTTCGTAGCTTAGCTTAGTTGGTAAGAGCACCAAATCGGCAATCTAGAGACTTGGGTTCGAATCCCAGCGGAGTTAAGAGAAAATTTTCTTATAGATTAAAAATATATTAATGCTCTGATAGTGTCAATAAATACCAGTAGACCGAAAAAAATAATAGAAACAATATACCGTTAAATGGGGTAATTTCGGTCATGTGGGGTAAATTCGGACAGTCCTAAATTCATAGTTTAAAATCCCCATCGTTTAAAAAATTTAACTATCAATTTAGAAAACCCCGACTTTGCCCCAAATGTCCGAAATGACCCCGTTTGACGGTTAAGTCGAAGAATTTAAATTCAATTATAAGGTTAGCTTAAATGTCCCCAGAGGATTCTCCAATTTCACCATCATTCTTTATTTCCAGAGATATATATCAAATGGTCGAATTATTTTCAGAATTGACTGAAAGGGGGAAAGGATTTATTCCTGCACCTGAGTCACATGACGGACTGGATGTAATATAGGGTGGTCCAAACATGCATTGGAATTTCTCTCTCGGATTTTCATGCATATATCGCCCTTACATTTTTCCGAATCCGCAGAAAATAAATGTTTTTTTTTTGTGAAAAAAATCAGGTGCTTCTAATAAAGTACATCCCTATAATTCTGTTTTATAGGGTCCGTAAAAAACCCATAATTAAAAATCGAGTTTTTTCGATTTTCTGGCGCTAATTATGACTTTTTAAAACATTTTTTAAATATCAGTTATTTATCATACATAAAATACTACTTTCTATTAATAGTGAGGTGTTTAAATGCATTTTTAAAACAAATTATTAGTGTTTTTGACCATTTTCTCTTAGAATAGAGATAACAAGTCGCGGATGTTCCAAATTTTTTCACTTATTTTCAACTTCAGTTAGAGAGATTCAATAATCAATTAAGTTTAACATATATAATTGTTTAAAAAGTGTATGATTTTTTATAATAATATTCTCTTAAAATAATACTAAAAAGTTGAAATTTTTTCGAAAATGTTCCACTTTTTGTCCAATTTGAAATTAGAGTGAGGTAATAATTAATTCAAGGTAACAAACAATTTATTAATATTTTTATTAATATTCTCTTTGAAATATGCTAGAAAGTTGCGTTTTTTCTCAAATTCTCAGCTTTTTTTGACTTTTTATTTAAAAACAAATAAAAAAATAACATTTACAAGAATCATTGTTTAAAAAGTATTCCATTTATTCGTAATAAAATATGACTATTTTGCTAATTTAAAAAAATATATTATGGGCTTCTGCTTGTTTTCGGAGCTAATTATGATATATTTGCGTTTTTTTAAACAAATTGTTTAAACAATTTATTATTTTTTTGCATAATCTTATAATAGAGTTAGAAAGTCGCGGTTTTTTCGAGTTTTTAAATTTTTTAATTAGATTGATGTAATCTTTAATTTTACTTCACAAATATAATTGTTAAAACAATTTATTATTATTTTTAATATTAATATCTTTTAATAGTGCTGGAAAGTTGCCATTTTTTAAATACTCACCTTTTTGTTCACTTTTCACTCAAAGTCAGGTAATAATTGATACAATCTAACAAAATTATTTGTTTGAACAAATTATTATTGTTTATAACTATCTCCTCCGACAGTAATGCTAGATAGTTGCGGCTTTTTCTGGAAATGTAAACTTTTTGTCCTTTTTGCACTTATAGTGGGGTAATAATTAATTTAATTTAGTAAAAAAATGTTTATACAAATAAGTATTATTTATAACGATATTCTCTTACAATAATCCTAGAAAGGTGCAGTTTTTTCTAAAATTTTCGACTTTTTGTCCACTTTTTAATTATAGTAAAGTCATAATAAATTAAGTCAATATAAATAATTGTTTACACAATTTATGATTGTTTATAATAATATTCTCTTAGAATAATTTCAATTAGACTTATGTTATAATTAATTTAAGTTAACAAAAATAGTAGTTTAAACTATTTTTTTTAAAGGTACGCTCTTTGAATAATGATCGAAAGTTGCGGTTTTTCCTCCAATTTTTTACTTTTGACAACTTATAACTCAGTGAGGTAATAAATGAATGCAAGTTAACAAACATAATTGTTTATACAATGCTAAACAAATTGATAGAATGCTGTTTTTTTCTTAAGAGCTTTAACTTCTTATTGGCTTCTAAGTTATGAACAAATAATAAATAAACAATAGAGAGAATCATATTTTAAAAAACGTCTTTCTTTTTTATAAATATACTCGATTTTTCTATATGAATTATATTAAATGCAAATCCTTCAAGTAGTTACTGAGAGTTTTTTTTTATTTAAATAAGTGTTAATATTTATTATTTGTTTATTAATGAAATGTGAAACCAAAGTCAACATTTTCTGAAAACCCCGCAACTTTCTAGCATTAATTTAAGTGATGATATTTAATTAGTTATAAACCATAATAAGTTCTTTAAACAATTATATTTCTCAGATTGTATTAATTATTGTCTTACTAAGTAAAAACTTAAAAAAAGTAACAAAATTGTGAAAAAGCCACAACTATATAGCATTAATATAAAGGATAATCACAATCTATAATTATTTGTGTAAACAATTGCTTTTGTTAAATTGTAATAAACATTACCTTACCTTCAGTGAAAAGTTGACAAAAAGTGGAAAATTCCCGAAAAAATCGAAACTATCTAGCATTACTATATGTGAAGATAGTTTTAAACAATAATAATTTTAAAAATTTTTTTTGCTAAATTTAAATAATTATTATTGCTGCACTCTTAGTGAAAAGTAGACGAAAAGTTGAAAAATCCAGAAAAAATCTAAAGTTTCTAATATTATTCAAAGAGAATATTATTATAGATAATCATTAGTTGTTTAAACCATTATTTCTGTTAATTTCAATTAATTATTGTCTCGATCTAACTGCAAATTGGAAATAAGTTTAAAATTTCGGAATAAAACGCGACTTTCTAACTCTCTTCTAAGAGAAAATAAATAAAACAATAATAAATTGTTTAAACAATTTATTTATTATCTATTTATCAGAAAAATGTCATATTGTATGTTTTAGAAAGACTTTTCATTCAGAAAACCGCAAAAATTATAATTAGTGCCAAAAAAACTCGCAAAATAAATATTTTTACTTATGGAGTTGTTTTGGGACCCTATAAAACAGACTTATGGGTGTGATATTTAAAAAATAATAATTAATTTATATTATATGATTATTTCTTAAGATAAATTTTGAGTTTTAACTCGATGCACCTAATATTGACTATTCTGAATAAAATTACAAAAACGTATTTTTTTCTTATGGGAAATACTAATTAAACTTCATGGGGCTTTAACCTAGAAGTTTTTAAAACAAAGCATGAAAATTGAAAAAATATGGAACCAGCCTAATGTGCAAACACATCCACATAAAAAGTAAATAATAAACCACCAGGATGATCCAAAAATGTAAATGTTGAGGAAAAAGGATCAGTATGGAAAGACAAAAGACAAAACACACAATTAAGATAAATAACGAGCCTCTATCTCTAAATTAAATGTACATACTCGTCGGCGCGTTAGAAAACTAACGTGCTTATATTACGTAATATACTATTTTTTAATTTTATTGTACGCCTTAAACAATTTTCTCTCGTCAGTAATATACGAAAATCTTTTTAGGGGGAACCTCCCAACAGTGAATAGTACAGCCTACAGTGGATAATGATTAAATAAAAATACAAATACATGTAAAGTGATCAATTTAATTTAATAAATAATTAAAACTCTATACGTGATCATAAATTAAAATTTAATTTGCTCTGTTTTCTTTTATTTATGCTCTGAATAAATCAGTATCCACTGTATGTTGCATTATCCACTTTAGGGAGGTTGCCCCTTTATATATTTAAAATACTTAAAATATCTCATGTTCGTAGACATATACGTAAGGATCGTTATTCTTTTGGAACGAGATTTTCTTTTTTAATATTCTTGAAGTATGGCAAGGGCTCTCTACTTTATTTCACTGATAAGCGACTAACGAGGCGATAGGACAGAGACACGTAGACGCGATATAAGTAGAAGGTAATTACAAGCAAATTTTTCCAACAGACTTCACTTCGTTTAGGTACTGAAGAAAGTTGGCGCTAAACTGCTTCGTTGAGGTGTTAACAAGAGACTGTTTGTGAAAAAATTGGAACTAAATATGCTAATTCTTTCTGAGCTGAAAGTGCTTTCACGAAATTAATTTCTCAAGAATTAGGGACCTAGAAGAGCCATTGAATTTTCAATTTAACAGAACATTTTTATCAGTGTTGGGTAAGTTACTTAATTCTATAATTTAAAAATTAAAATAACTAAGATGATAATTCAAAATAATTCATAAAAAATTAATTCGAAAAGAAATAAACATTAGTTAAAGTAAGATTTTATAGTCACATTTTTTAATCGAACTGTTGTATTTTTAACCAAAAAATATACAATTTTTCTTACCAGGAGAAATGAATTTTCAAACAAGGAGGACTAATTATCACCAAAAAAGTTACTTTTCAACCAAATTTGGATTTTCATCAAAAAACTTCATTTTTAAACAAATTTGAACTCTATACCCAAATAGTTTGTTGTTTTTAATTAATAAATTTTTAATTAAGTTATTCAACTTTCACACCGAAAATATTAATTTTCAAGAAAAAAGTGCATTTCCAACCAAATAGTTGAACTTTCTACCATTTTCAAACCGAAAAGACGAATTTTTAACAAAAAAGTTATTTTCAACCAACTTTAGACTTTCTACCAAAATAGTTAAACTTTTAACAAAGTAAATGAATTTTCATCCAAACTGTTGAATATTTTTGCACCGAAAATATTAACTTTTTAAATAAATAATTTTCATCCAAATTATCAATATCAATCTTTGACCAAGCAGCATAATTTTTAACAAACTAGATCAACTTTTAACCAGGTAGCTAAGTTTTCGAACAGACATTTTTTTTGATTAGCTGAACTCTCTTCAAAATTTTTTTTTCCAAAAGAGATGAATTTCTCAACCTAACTCAACACTTCGCAAACAAAGGCTTGACTTTTCAACAAACAATGTTCTTTAATTTTTAACAAAATAGATGAATTTTCAACAACAAAAAATTGAAATTTTTACCAAAAGAGATAAATTTTGAAACGAAAAAAAAACGTTTTTGAAACAAAAAAAAAGTTTCTACTCAATTATTAAATTTTCAAGCCAAAAAGACGATATTTCTGCATAACAGTTTGATTTTCAAACCGAAAATATGAATTTTTAACAAAAAAGTTACTTTTCTACCAAATAAAATAGTTGACTTTTTGTACAAAATAAATGAATTTTTTAACGAAAATAGATGAATACTCAATGAAAAATATTATGGTTAATATTATGCCAACCAAATAAGATTTTGTTTGAAATCTATTCATAACTGGCCCATAAACCTCTCTTAATAGGAGAAAAAAAGCTAAATGCTAAAAATCTAGTTACTACAAAAATCGTAACTAAGTTACGTTACAAGCTACTGTTTAAAATAGTAACAAATTTACCCAAAAAGTAACAAACTTTTCACTTCCCAGCTCTGATTTTTACCTACAATTGGTAATTTCGGTCGCCCACGCTTTTCAGTTGAAAGGTTTCTAATGTGTAGGCTTTGAATTTGGAAATGATCTAAACGATGCGTGCTTCCAATTTGTAGGAATTTAAATTTAGATTCTTCTAAATTGAAATCGTTTAAGTTGGAAAGCTTTCTGTTTAAAAGCTTATATTTCTGAAATTTCATACTCAATTAACTAAATAGATTGAGTGGCGAACCTGAAACAAGTGGGACACTAGTTGAATGTTCTACAGTGGTTATTAATTAATTAAAAGCACAAATAAAAGAAAAATAATTAATTTAAATTTATGAACACGTTTAGTGTCCTAAATATTATTTAAATTAATTAAATTATTTTACACATAGATAAAATAATTCTCATATAACATGACTAATATAATATATGATAATATTCTAATATATATTAGTATTTTTAGTTAATGATAATCCACTGTAATTTGCATTATTCACTGTAGGCAGGTTTCCCTTATACAAAATTACGACTTAACAGACTTTCGAGAGGATATTTTTTTTTGTAAATTTTAACTGCCCGGTTCATGAAAAATCTAACAGTCAGGGATGTCAGGAAATTTTTAACAACAATTGGAATTGGAATTTAGAAGAAAGACTTTAAGTTACTTTTTCTTAAACCACTTTTTAAGGATAAAGTCCCTATAGAAACTTCTCTAAATAAAAAGATCACTTCAGTCATTTTTCTTTTAATAAATTAACTCAGAATTTTTTCTGAATTTTCTTCAATTCTTTTGAAGTCTTTTTGAGTATTTGAAAAGAGTTTAAGAAATGTTTAATAGACTTTAATAACTGCCAATGATTTAAAAAAATTGTGATCATTTTACGTTGATTTTAAAATTTTTGAAGATTAGAAACAAATGCAAGTGATTTCAAAAGATATCGAAGATTTAAAATATTTAAGGGTATTTTAAAAGATTCCAAAGAATTTTTTTTAATGTAAGGGGATTCCAAATTATTGTATAAATTTCAAGGAATTTTGAAGATATTTGAAACGTTTCTATAAATTGGAAATGTTTTAGGATATTTTGAAAGATTCTAAAGAATTTTAAATACATATTGAATTTACATTTTCAATAAGTGAAAGGATTTTAAAGGATTTAAAATATTTTCTCTATTTTTTGAAATTCCGATTTTCAGGAGCTTTAAAAAGGTTTAGGTGATTTTAAATGATTTTAAGGAATTTTGAATATTTTAGGTTGTTTTAAAAGATTCCAAGGAATTTTTAATACTAAATATTTTTTTCAATAATTAGAAGAGATCGCCAGGGATTTTAAAGATTCTAAGGTATTTTTTAAACTTCCGAGGAATTTCTAATATTAAATTTTTGTTTCTAATAATTTGAAGAGGTTTCTAATTATTTGGAATACTTAAAGGTATTTTTAAAAATTCTAATTTTCAAGAATTTTAAACAGGTTCCAGGAATTTTAAAAGATTTCAAAGGATTTGAAGTACTGTAGGGTATTTTAAAAGATCACATGTACTTTTCAATACTGAATTAAAAAAAATAACTTGAAGGTATTTCAAAGGATTTAAAAGATTTTAGGATATTTGAACATTTGAAAATTTTCAATATCTTTAAAAGATTCAAGGGATCTAGAAGGATTTTAAAGAAATTAAGGTACTCTTAAAAGTTCCAAAGTATTTTTAATAATGAAGTCTTTTCAATAATTTTAAGAAATTGAAAAAGGAATTTATAGGTTTTAAGGTATTTTTTATACTTAAGAAAATGTATTGACAGCTATTTTTTCATAAATTCTAAAGGATTCCTAAGAATTTTCAAAGATTTTAGTTTATTTTTTCAAAAATATAATGTTCAGTCACTTGAAAATGATTTCAAATATTTTTTCATTCTTCACGGCATTTAAAAAATGTGATGAAACTATTAATATTAAATATTTTTTCAAATTTAAAGGGATTGACAAGGATTTTAAAAATGTTAGCGTATTTTTGAAAATAAAAAAACATAGTAATATTAAATTTTTTTCAACATTTTGAAGGAATTTTTTGGATTTTGAAGATCTTAGGATTTTTTCAAGTTCCAAATTTTTAAGAGTTAAAAATAGGATTTTAAAAGGGATTCCAAAGGATTTTAAAAATGCAAAGCATTAAAAAAAATGTTAAAGAAATTTTAGGAGCTTTAAAAATTTTCAAGGAATTTCACACGATTTGAATTATTTTAGGGTTATTTAAAAAGATTTCAAATAATAGTAAAGATTTCAGGATATTTTTCACAATTCCAAGGGATTTTCAAGATATTTCAAAAGATATTTTTAATACTAAATAATTTTTTCAATAATTTGAAGGGATGGCAAAGGATTTTAATGATTTTTAGGTATTTTTAAAACTTTCAATGAAGTTTTAATATTGGATTTTTATTTTCAATAATTTGGAAATAATTCAAAGATTTCAGCATATTTGAAAAAGTTAAATTTTTACGATCTTTAAAAACGTTTCTGGGATTCCAAAAGAATTTTAAGAATTTAAAATATTTAAGGGTATTTTAAGATTCCAAAGAATTAATCATATTTAATCATTTTTGTTCGGTAATGAAAATGAATTCTCAAGAATTTAAAAGCTTTTGAGTATTTTTTAAAGTTCCAAGGAATTTTAAAGAGCTTCAAATACGTTCAGGGAGTTTCGAAATATTTGAAATATTTTAGAGGGTTTCAAAAGCTTCCAATGCATTTTGAAGAGATTTAAATTTTCTTAGAGATATTCAAGGATTTATATAATTAAATTTTGTTTAAATTCATGGAGTTTTTAAGAACTTCACTTTAGAGTAACTTCAACTTTACAGTATTTAGAGTAACTTCAACTTTAGAGTATTTTTAATAATTGTATGAAATTAAAACTTTTACAAATTCCAAGGAATTTTCAGGAGCTTACAAATGTTCAAGGCATAAAAAAATTCAATTAAAAATATTTTAGGTTATTTTTAAAAGTTCCAAGGAATTTTGAAGATTTTTACCCAATTTAATGGAATTTGAAAAGATTGGAGATTTCAAAAGGCTTAAGGGATTTCCAAGGATGTTAAAGGGTTTGAAAAATTGTAGGTAATTAAAAAGTTCCAAGAAATTTTTTATTGGCTTAATGAATTTTGAGATTTTAAATCATTTGCAATACTATAGGTTATTTTTAAAACATCCAGGCCAATTTCAAGAGATTTCTAAGGGTTTTAATTATTTGAAGGGTTTTCAAAGAAAGAGTTTATTTGATGAGATTTTTAAATACTTTTGGCAATTCATTTGAATTAATTATGAATTCACCCCTGAATTCTTAATAATTTATTTTAAACTCTTTTTAATTCTTTCGAAATCTTTCGGAATTTTCTTAAAATGTATTTAATTCAATCAAATTAAAAAAAAATGTCCTTGATGTTTATGAATTTAATCAAATTCTTATAATTTCTCTTAAAACCCTCTGAATTCATTTCAATTCTAGTCAACTCAATGAAATTTTTTCCAATTCCAATTTCTTTGGATCATGAAACAGCAAATTTATATATTTTTTCATTTTTACTTACAATATAATAATATATAACTATTTTCACTAAAAGAAACCATTTTTTGTGAATTCTCTATTTTTTTATTTAATTCTAAAATCTGTACATTTTTTAATATGCAAATACAGTCACTGCTCGGTAGAAGCGCCATGCCAAGAAATCTATCAAGTGTTTTTGACTTTTAGTTTTGAGATTAGGAAATTAGTCGATAATTATAAATTTTCGGTCTTCTTCTATTATTAGTAGAAGTGATTCAACAGGTCAAGGTCATTGTAACATTTTAAATCATACTAATTGATTTTTCAAGCTTGAATTATTTTGAAGTCCTGTGAATCCAATTCGTTTACATTATTTTCAATTCAAATGAAAATTAGTCACATCAATAATGCACATTAGTCCTTTTAATTCAATTTTTCAGTTTAAATAGGTGATTTTGTCATTAAGAAAAAGTAAATTAGGCTGTTTCAGCTCTGCGAATAATAAATTAGAAACGTATTAAAAACAATTTAATTGGTTAATTCAGTTAATATAACTTTCTGTATAAAAAATGTTACAAGATAAAAACGTTTTTCTGTAAATAATAATGGCCTAACTGTACGCAATGCTTCAGCTACACCTAACGGACCGAGCGAATGTTCCGCTAGGGCATTTTTTCATTCTTTTTCACGTTTCTGCACAATCTGGCAAAGAATTCAACATTCTTTTGATCTTTGTTCTTTAATTCCTCATTTTTAACACATATGAATAAATATAAAAAATATATAAATGTGTAAAAAGATCAAATGAGTTCTAAGTCAAATTTGGAATAAAAGTGAAAAAGGATGGAAATTACCCTAGCGGGCCCAGTGAACGCAACGGTCACTGTGGTCAATGTACATCTACACGAGCGCGTAACCGTTCCATTTACGGGGTCTGCTAGGGACTATATGAATGTCCTCTCCATACTAATTTTTTTTCGCAATATTGCTGCAATGTTGCGAAAATCTTAAGAAACATTTCAAGGCAATATTGGGAGAGGACATATATTTCTGCAATATTGCAAATGTTCTCATGCAATATTGCGTGCTGTTAAAGGTTCAGGGGAAATTAAAAGTCAGTCCGGGAAAAATCAAGGAATTTTGCAAATTAAGTTTTGCGAATTGAGTTTTGCGACCACTCTGTTTCAAATAAACAATTAGGAGATATTCACAGGTGACGGTGAAAATGGGCAGAAAGAAAAATGGTGTGAATAAATGGTAACATACAAGGGAGACAGGTTGAAAGAAGCAACTGACATGACAATGAGAGACAAGATACAGACCGACAGTCGGACGTAGACAGGAAGGATGTGCGACGAACGCTCGACATTATTCGGGCGTTTGTATCTACATACAAAAATAGCCGCCAAACGCCTTCTTAACTAAACTGGTGTCGGGATTCTGTGAACGGTGACACGAGCTTCAAGTAGGGAAGAGTTTTTTATAAAAAGTCAACAGTCACCATCATCACCAGGGACGCAACGCATGTCTCTCAAAAAGACCTCGAAATTTCAAACAACTCATAAAAAACCTCACGAAATCGAAATTGAAACTATCTGCAAAAGTAGTTTATTAGGGAACAATTTGAGAAAAATGGAGTCTTTTTTATAAGGGGAATCCAGTATGAGGTGCAGCTCGTACTGGTGTCAGTACGAACTGAACAATAAAAAAGTGTGTCATTCAGTAAGAGATGATTAAATTGTTGTCCGGTTAGGCTTGACCATCGAAGTCAATTTGTGGCTAAATATTAAATAAAAATTATTTTTGAATGAATTAAAAAATGTTTTTGAATAACAGTTTTGGATTATTGTAAAAGTTTCCCCATCTTTTCATCATCTATCCATATATTGACTTCAACTTTTTTCTATACATCTCGTACTCGTTTCCTCTTTTTTCAGGTGATGCTGGGAGATATTTATAACATCTAAGGGTTTTTTCTGATAAAAATACACTAGGAAAAAATTGACAAGTCTAGCTTTAAAAAATTTTGTCTACACCCAAGGGCTTTCTAATGGCAAAATTAGACTTCTGTTTAATATGTAACTGTATAATCAATCGTTTACATAAAAAAATCTTCATTTATTTTTGTGAACATGCTTCTCTTCTTTTAATTCTCTTTGTGCAACTTTGTTACACGGGTTGATTTTCTTTGAGTTTTTTTTTTTAATTGTTTTCAACAATATTTTCTAACCCTGCTGCCTGCCTTTTTCTGTAGCAAAGTTTTTTCAAAGTCAGCTGGAAAAAGATAATTGGGGAAAATACAACAAAAATAAACGAAAAAGTTCTGTAAAAACGTCGTTTTTACAGAGGCTCGGAGAAATTGATATATTTTGCAATAGTATGGCAAAAAACTATAAAGTATGAGATAAATATTTATAATGAATACAATTAATACAAAACCAAATAAATGATTACACCTTTATATGAAATTTTACGAAAATTATGTCTGGAAAAACGAGTAGCTCTTCGTATTTTGTTGTTAGAAAATTATTAAAATCAATACAAAGTTATGGATGACATCAATTTTTAAGCAAAAATTCGAAAAGCTACAACCTTATGCTAAAGGTTTAGTTTTTCATTATTTTAAATAGTTTTTTTTTAATTATGAATTTCCACCAAAAATAATGAAAGTTTACGATTTGCGAAAGCTAGTTGCGGCTTTCTTTAAATATTTCATTTTGAAAAATTACAAATTTCTAGAAATAATTATGAATAAATGCAATTCTCTGTGAATAAACAGAAAAATTTATAAATGCTAAATGAATGTTTAGTTTTTCATAATTTTTAATTGATTTTTGTAGAAAAATACGTGTTTCTACAAAGAATAACGAAAATAAATTGTTCTCCTTATAAAATTATAAATTATTATCGAACTATTATTATTAATTATTATTTTTGAATTCTAAACAATTCTTGCTAATATTATTCTAAAACTTGTAAAAATTCTGAAATTATCACCATATTGTTTAAAATTAATTCGTATAATTCGAAAATATAAAATTCGCTATTTTGTGCTCAATAATGATTAATACTTTGAAGTAGATTTGAATAAAAAAACTTAGTAATATTTTTTAAATTTCATGAATTTTTCAGGTTTCATACTTCCTGAAAATTAAATTTGTTTAAATCAAGGTTCTATTAAACATAGATTATTGGCGAGTTGAAAAAGGGGAGGCAGCAGGTTTAAAAAATAATTTTGTTGTATTTTTTGATAAAAATTGTATAATTTATTGGTTTCAATAAAAAGCCCTCAGATGTTATAAATATGTTTTAGAGTCTTATCAAAAAAGATAAGTTAAGAAACTCAGTTTTTCTTAAATTTACTGTGTTACATTGATGATGTTTTGAAATGATCAAATATGTTTCATATATGTTGGTGCCAGTAGAAAAGCCCTAAACACCGAAAAAAATTCGGTTCTCATTCTTGTAGATTTGAAAATTGTGTTTTGAAAACAGGGTTTTATAAAACATATGTCATCTCTTGGAGAACGTTAATTAAAAATATTCTAATGCGCAAGTAAAAGGCGTTGATCCCATTTCGATTTTCATAATTTTGTTTTCAACCTACGCTAATAGGTATAAGTAAAATCGAAAAATAAGACAATATAGTGGCAGAACAACGTTTTTGTTGAGCATTATTGTCCACAGATTTTTTTTTCTAGGTACTATAAAATAGAAGCTTTTTTTAAGCAACACAAAATGTTCCTCTGCCACATCATTTGGCACGATAGTCTGAGCGGATCAGAAAATAATCCAAATCATAAATAATTACTTCTTCTCCAACTTTTTCACATTAGCTTTTCTTTGAAGTTCCTCCATTTTTGACACTTGAATTTAGGCTATTTTTATATGAAAAGAAAAATGTGATGTATTAATATTAATCCATAGTAAGTGAGGATGATCAAAAAGTTCTACGACCCTGTTGTCCCTCCCTTGAACAAGAAGCACATAGCATGACTAACGAGCGGAGCTAAGTGCCACCGAAGAATTCGACCAGAGCGAAGGGTCCACCGGGATCATGAAAGAATGAGCAACATATTTCGTGTCTGAAAGTACATTAAAAAAAAAAACCTAAAACAGTCAAGTTGTGTACCGAAATCGCACAAGACAGCTTAAAAAGATTTACGTTTAAAAAATTCTTTTTTTAACAATGACTCAAGAATGTCAAATAATTGCGCAAAGAAGTTAAAGCGAAAGAAATATGTTTCGAAATAACACTCTAAAGTCTAAATGGCTCATTAGAGACAGCCAGCTGAAAATTCCTTTACAGGAACTTTGGAGGATCATGGAAATGTTGCTGCATGTGAAGTTGCGCAAGAAACCTGTACATGCAATCTTAAAGGTTCCTGTACATGTTCCTTCAGAGAGTAATTTGAGACGCGGGTTCATGTACAGGTGCTCGTTGAGGATCATATACATGAACCTGCATAGGCTCTAATCCGCGAGGGCTCACTAGTGGTTTGGCTATCTCGATCGTAAGTTCAATATTCAAGGGAATAAAAGGAAAGCGACTTTATAATTCTAAGTTTCATGAGTTTTCGCGACTATTTTCTGTAAAGGACACCATACGCGATTCGTAAATGTACCCGAGCCTCAATTTACTTCGCAAAGGTACCTGTACAGGAACCTATACTCCATCATTCAAAGCTTCCTTTCTCGGTGCAGGTTCAATTGCAGGATCTTGTACAGGTTCCTTCGTCCAATTTCTGTGCAGGTACCGTCAAGAATATCTGTGCAGGTTTGTGTGCAGGATCGTGTCCAGAAACATAACCAGGATTCTTCGAGGTTCCTGTACAGAAGTTTTCAACATTAGTTTCCTATTATAATTTCCCTGATAAGGACGCCTAAATGGCCTCGAAACATGTTGAGCGAGGTGTTTTGGTTCTTTACTCTTTTTTCTTCCCTTTTTCATTTGTTTTTTAAAAACAGTGGGAATTACTTCTACAAGAATGTACAAAGATTTTACAACTCTTAATTTTTGTTAAGCCTTACACTTTTTTATAATAAAAAAAGTACAACATTTAACAAAAAAATACAGTGAAAGACAAATGGCTAATTTTTTTCTTGTATTTTCTTGTAGAAAAGTGGAAAAATTAACCATGAAGTATAAGTTTCTACATTTTAAAAGTTTGTATAACTTTTTAGTAATATTTTTTACTGGGTTGTAAATATTTAGAAAGTATTACAGAAAACTACAGAATTTAATATTTTTTCACTTTAGGTATTTGACATAATAAAATACGTTTAGTTTTATCTAAATTATTGCAAAAAGTTACAAATATTTACAAAAAAATACAAGATTTCCCAAAAATTGGAAAACTGTACTTAAAATTATGTTGTAAATACTGGTAGTTTATTGTAGAGCCAAGCATTTTTACAGGACAATTATGAATCTATTCAAAATGAAGCAATTAGAGATTTCTAGTTTAAAGATATAAATTTTTCGATTTGAAAATCTCAGTAGTTAAAAAATTGTAAACATTCGATCAAAACCTTATAAACTATTCTTAATTTTTAAATAATTTTCGATTAACAAACCATTCAATTTGACATTTTTTCATTACGGATGATATTTTTTTGAATATTTAGCATTATTTTACTTCTAATTTTAAATGAACAGTTGTAAATCAAATAGTAAAAACTAAACAATTTTAAACTTTAACAATTTTAATTCAATAACTTCACGTTAGTGAAGTTATTGAATTGCAAGTTTAGAAAAGCTTTTAACTGCATAAGGTTTCAAAAAATAAAAATAAATAATTTAAATTTTTGAATATTGCGAAATAAAATTTGGAAGCTTTTTGAGGATCCTTAAGGGTTTTAAGAAATAAAAATAAATTTCTGAAGTTTGCTGGGAAAATTTCACACGATTTTTTATTTTAAAAAGTGAATTTCAACAGAATATTTAAAATGATTGAACATTTTTTTCTTATTAAATGAAAATTGAACAATTTTTAATTTGGAAAATATTCGAGTAAGTTTGAAATATATTTAGATATTTAGAAGTTAGATTCCAAAATAATTTAAAACGTGAAAAATGTTCAAACCATTTAAAAGACAATGTCGATTTTTGGAAATTTCGAACAAAAATTAGAAGCTTCTTAAGTATTTTTAAAGGTTGCAAATGAATAAAATGTTGGTGTTTATATTCCTAGAAAAAGTAATTCGTTTTAAAAGAATATTTAATAAGGTTTTCATAATTTTCGAAAAAGGATTTGAGTTTCAAGATAGTAAAATTATTATTAGATACCTGGACAATTTTTCAATTATTTTTTTAAAGCAAATTTTTAAGAGAATAATCAAAAAGACTTGGATTGGTATAATTTAAAAATTTCATCAACTTTTGGATTCTTTCTTCAGCTCTGTATAGCATTAAAAATGATAGCGTGGATTTATACATTTTTTAAATCTTTCAACTGCACAACGTGAAAAAGTTAAAATCTTGCAGTTTCATGGTTTTTAATTAAAAAATTTTAATTAAAAAAATTTTAAAGCTTCCATTTTATACTCTCAAATTATTGATTTCTTGAATTAAAATTTGTCTAAGCTTCCATTTTAAATGTTTAAAGTTCAAAAGTATATATTTCACTTTCTGTGTCCTAATTTGAAGTTGACTTTTTATAACATGACATAGTGTTGAATGACATACATGAGGTAAATTGATTGCTATTAATTTGAAAAAAACTTTAAACGTAAAGTTTTTTGTTGTTTAATAACGATTATTCAATTGTTTTTTTTTTAAATATTTTACCATTTTTTAAAAGTTTAAACATAGAAGCTTTTTTGGAGTAGCCAAAATTCGGCTCAATAATAAAAAAAAGTTGTAATTTCCTATAATTTTGGTTGTAAATTATTTTATTTATTTTCATGTTCCTGTGAGAAGGCTTCCTATAAGAAGTCTCCCCGGAAGAAGGCTTCCTATAAGAAAGCTCTCGGTAAGAAGGCTTTCTTTAAGAAGGCTTCCTGTAAACGGGGTTCCTGTAAGAAGTCTTCCCGTAAGAAGGCTTCCTGTAAGAGGACTTACTGTAAAAGGGGTTTCTGTAAGAAAGCTTCCTGTAAGAAGTCTTCCCATAAGAAGGCTTCTTGTAAGAAAGCTCTCGGTGAGAATGCTCTCGGTAAGAAGGCTGCTTGTGAGAAGGCTTCCTGTAAGAAAGCTCTCAGTAAAAAGGCTCTCGGTAAGAAGGCTGTCTCTAAGAAGGCCTCCTGTCAAAAGGGTAAGAATGCTTTCTTTAATAAGGCTCCCTGTAAAAGGGAAAGCTTCCTGTAAGAAGTCTTCCCGTAAAGTGGCTTCCTGGAAGAAGGCTGTCGGAAAGAAGACTTTCTTTAAGAATGCTTCCTGTAAAAGGGGTTCCTGTAAGTAACCTTCCTGTGAGAAGTTTTTCCGTGAGAAGGCTTCCTGTAAGAAGGCTTTCTTTCCGAGAACTTCGTGAAAGAAGGCTTCCTGTGGAAGGGGTTCCTGTAAGAAAGCTTCCTGTAGGAAGTCGTCCCGTAAGTTGGCTTCCTGTAAGAAGGCTCTCGGTAAGAAGGCTTTCTGTAAGAGGGCTTCACGTAAGAAAGGATTCCTGTAAGAAGGTTTCCTCCAAAAAGGGTTCCTGTAAGAAGTTTTCCTGTAAGAAGTCTATCTGTAAAAAGTCTTCCTGTAAGAAGGGACAATTTGACTGTTTTTAGTTTGTTTTTTTAATGTGCTTTCAAATATTTAATAAACAGTGACATTAAGCCATAGACCCTGTGGTCGTTCTCTAGCGTTCGATTCTTTTTAATGCTCCCAAAAATTGACTCTGGGTCAACCATAGAAAATATCGTGTCTGTTTAAAAGTTCAATATTGCTCTCGCAGCTATAAACCTGAAAACTGAACCGAACCAGAGTGCTTTACAAACGCACTCACTGAAACAAGAGTTACTCGACTTATTTACAAAATAACTCACCAGTTTCGTTTTATGTGCATGTGTATGTGGTGCATGTGCATGAGCTTGAGGTGCGTGTGCATGTGGTGCATGAAGTCGCTCTCAACGAAAATCTGCATACGAATGGAGAAAGGGAGGAGTGTCATCAGCGTTCTAGTTATTGAGTTTTGTCATTTCCGTACTAGATAGTTTTGTCCTCTCCCCATGTATGAATATGATTAAACAGTCAATAACGAGAATTTCAATACATAAAGTCATCTACGGACCTTTACAATTTGCAGTCGATCCAATTTTCGAAATTTCAATTACCTTTTTTGCAAGAAGTGTCAAAAAGAATTTCGAGTACTTTTCTTTAAAAGTCAATTTGAGATTTAGATTCACAAAAACACGTTCGTTCTGCATCAGTATATTTTTCTCTCGTTTCATATCCAAAACGTAACAGCGCCTCAAAACGTAACATCGTAAATCAATAAATAAATATATGCATATAATATATTTGTAGTATTATCTTTAACCTTATGTAAGAATGTTATTATAATTATATTATTTATAAGTGCGCGTGTATAATATAAGTCAGTGTGCCGATTCTTAATAGAATCTCATTCATGATTGCTTCGATTTACATGTGTTGTATCTTGCAAGCCCTCGTACTATGAGCGGTTCTCCATCTTGTGATCATAATTAGAATAAATAATTACAAGAACAATAATTAGAATAAATACAGAACGAAAATAAATTAAGTAGTGGCTACCAAAGTGAGATTATTTATCAAAAAAAAAATATTTCTTTTGTAAAAAAAACTTTTTTTCTGATAGAAAAATAAATTTAAACGAACTAGCGAATTTTCGCAATTTACATGTACAAATTAAAAGTACATGGGGGAGCGAGAGTGACCTTTATATAGAGAATATCCCATATGTACATATTTTAATTCTAAACGGATGCTCTTACTCATTCGCTCTTTCGTTTCATTCACACCTGCAGGCTTCACAGCGCAAAATATTATTAAAGTAGGGTAAAAGGGCAATTTTTTCACAAAAATAGGTGAAGGTAAGCCAATTTTTTAAAGTATTTTAAGTTAATCTCAGTGTATTTAACTGAATTTTTGCAGATTTTTTAACAAATATTTAGAGGTCCTAAAATTGTTGTATGACCAACATGCAACTTTTATAAAAGTTATTAATTTTTTACAATTTTAACCTTTTAATTTTTCATGAAAACTTAAGGTTCTTCTTCATAAAAATGTTAATTTTCTTCAAAATTTTGTCAAATGTTAGTTTTTTAATTACCAGTAATTTCCTGGACGAGAAGTCCTGATTAAACTAATTATGTTCAAAAAATGAACTATTTTTTGAATTAATGAATTGCCCAACTCTGGAAAAAGTAAGTAACTAAATTTAAAAAAAATAAATAAAAATAATCAAAATAGCTGACTCAATTTATTCATTTTCAACAATTTTCTGCTTTTTTTTATTAATTTTTTTGTCAGAAATTCTTAGTCTGTTTAATAAAAAATTATTCTATCTCAAAGAAGATTAACAATTTTTCGACAAATGTAGCTTATGCTGTGCGTTTTACTTGAAATTAATATTCTAAAATAAAACACATTAAATTTAAATCCAATGATTTATAGCGTTTTTTGTCAGAAATTCATAATTTTATTGTTCAAAGTAATTGGATTATGAAAAAATCTGAATTTTGAAACAATTTTAGGTTACGTTGTTGTTTTGCATCGAGAATTACTATTTTTTAAAAAATCAGTATAATTTGAACAAGATTTAGAATTTCATAACAATTTTGGTTTATGGTAGTGTTATTTGTCGAAAATTGGTACTTTTAGTGGAAAATTATTAGAATTCAAAGAATATTTGCAATCCTTCAAAAATTATAGGTTATGTTGTGTGTTTTACCTAAAATTCGTATTTAAAATAAAACTCATTAAACTTAAATCCAAAGATTTATAGTGTTTTTGGTCGAAAATTGAAATTTTTTGGTTAAAAATCATTGGATTTGAAAAAAAATCAGAATTGTTTTAACAATTTAGGTTAAGTTGTGGGTTTAAATTTAATATTGGTTCTTTAAAATCAATATCATTATGATTTAAACAAGATTCATAATCTCAGATCAATTTTGGATACCTTTGAGTTTTTTACGTCGAAAATTCGTATTTTTATGGAAAAAACATTAGATTTTAATGAATATTTAAAATCCTTCGAAAATTTAACTTTATGTTAATGTTTTACATTGAAAATCGGGATGTTTGGTAACAAAATTATTAGATTTCAAAGAAGATTACAAGTTTTGTTCAAGGAATTAGATTATTATATATTATTACCATAATTATCGATATAGAAATGAAGTAAGATTTACCATTTTTGAACAATTTAATGTTATAATCATGTTTTTCATAGGAAACCAGTTAATTTAAACAAAAATCGTTAGGTTCAAAAGAAGATTTAAAATTTTGAACAATTTTTTGTTCAGATTAAATTAATTTTCAAGTTTTTTATTACCCGAAATTGGTATAAATTTCAAAGAACATTTGCAATTTTCAACAATTGTTACTGTTAATAAAAAACGTTAAATTTGAAAGAATATTACAAATATTTTAATAATAATACGACATGTTTGCATTTTTACCGAAAATCAGTTATTTGAATAGAAATCATTTCTCTTAAAAAATTGATAAACAAAAAAAATCCACCAATCAAATTTGGGCAACACACTATTAAATGACTTAGTTTAAATAAAAAAATGTAAGAAAATGTAAAAAGAGAAATGAAAAAGTAAAATTATTTTTTTTTATTCGTCAGAAAAAAATTTTTACAAAAATCTATCAACGTTTCGGTTTTGTTTAAAATGGAGACATGTAGAAGTGTGTTCCAATTTTAGCGACCACTAAATATTTTTTAACTCTAAAAAAATAGACAATAACTCACCAGTAGAAAAAAATTTCTGCTTCAAGGTTTTAGAAAATCGAAAAATCGGGATTTGGCTGGGTGCCTTAGGGTACATACATGTTTTCAAATAAGTATTTTTTTTTTAATTTATCTTCAAGAACCCCTAGCGGACCGCGTGATCCCTAGGGCATATTCCCAGTGGGCAAAAAGTTTGGCGACGTCTTTACGACATCGTTACGACAGCTTTATGACATCCTATGTCCATGTCGTACGATGTCGTAAACACGTGGCCAAATTTTGTGCTCACTGGGTTTTCTATTCATTTTCACATTTATTCTCAATTATATATAGAATTTGTTCACTCCTTTCATTTTTTTACATATTTTAATTTATTTATTCGTATTTATCCATGATTTAAAAATTTAAAAGCTGTGTGCGGCAACGCGGCGTGCAATATTGTAAACTAGGTTGCCGCATTCTCACTAAGTGGGCACAAAATATGGCGACGTCTTTACGACATCGTTACGACAACTTTACGACATCCTATGTCAATGTCTTTGAGGTGCCCTCACGATATCGTAAATATGTCGTATGATCTGACAATGTCTTTACGATATCGTCAAGACACTGTAACGATAAGGACATATGATGTCGTAACGTTGTCGTAAAAATGTCGTAACGATGTCGTAGACGTCGCCAAATGCTGTACCCGCTGGACAATTAAAAAAGAGATAAAATCCTAAAAAGAGTGTTGAATTAAATATTTAAAATAGTGAATTAATTTTAAAAAGAATGAAAATATGCCCTAGCGGAACTATTCCGATAGGGAAATATGTAACTAAAATAAGGATGATTTCTTTAAAAAATGGGTGGTGTTTGAAGAAAGGGAATAAGTGGATGAGTGTGAAGTCTGCACTTGGTTCTATTCTATATTTTACTCCTTCGCGGTGCTTGAAGCACCTTTCATTTCGTTTATTATCTTCTTTTATTTATTTTTTTTTCTCTCAAACTTGTAGTCACCGATCTTTAAAAGCCGGTAGCTCCGAACACTGACTCCAGGCGGATTAAACGGGCTAGATCGCGGCTAACGAGATGCTGCTTTGACTTGATTTATCGCTACGTAGAATGTAGAACGAACGTTCGCCCTGAAACCGTACTGCTTCGGGCTGCGCAATTTCGCGGAAGACATTTCATTTGTATCTCTCTTCAACCAGACTTCCTGCCTGCCTGCGTTCGTATTCGATCCGATAAAAAATAACGATTATTCATAAAGGCGTCACTTCACTGCGGTTTAAGAGAATACCCCCGTGGCGAGACAAATCACTTGCTCCTTGATCAAGAAACTAAAAAAAAAAGACATGGTTTTAGTCGAAAGGAAGGTATTCCGAGAAGTTTCGAAAGATACGAAAATAGAAGATGTTTAATACAATTGTTATATTTACAGAAAATTATATGATACAATTAAAATTACAGGGTATCGAACCCTAGCGAATTTACGCTAGGGAACCCATTGGGTGATTTCAAATTCCCAATTCTCTCGCGGTCAATTGAAAATAAACTTGAAAAAGAATTTGTAAACAATTTTTTATTCTTTTCTTCTAAATAAAAATTAATGTTATTTCTTAAAATTCCCATTCGACACAGAATAATTTTTAATAAATATATATTTACAGAAAATAGTATAATTATAACATAATTACAATTACAATTACAGGGTGTCTATCTGATGTATGATTTCAAATTCCCGGTTTTCTCCCGGTCCATTTAAAAGAGTAAAAAAATATGAATGATTTCCAACAATTTTGAGAGATTTCAAGAGATTTTCAAAATTTTACATTTTTTAAAAAGTTTTTAGATTTCGAAAAGGGAATTTCGTAAAATAACTATAATTCTGTCATTATGCAGGGAATATTTAAGTTCTCTTTTTCGAAATGAAAATTAGTTATTTTTCCAAATTGCTTTTCATGTCAAATATTTTCTGTTACAAATCACAATTACATTGATTTTCGAAAATTCCCGATAAAAAATAATTCTTTAATTTAAGTAAATTCTGATTTGGAACAAGGAAATTTTTAAATCTGAAGAATTCGAAATTTATACAGGCACTGTTGTTATAAATTCTCTTTTTATAAATCAGAATAACAATTACTTTTCATAATTTTATTCCGGATATTGCCTTTTCCAAACTCGAAATTATAATTCTTTATTAAAATTTTCTGTCTCAAAGTAAAAATTATAATTTTTTCCAAAAATTCTCTGCCCCAATTTAGATTTGTAATTCTTTTAGAAAACTTCTTTTAGTACTCTTTTATTAAGAATCGGACTTCTTTGACAAAATTTCCTTTTAACATAAAAATGATAAAGTTTCAAATACTGACTAATTTTATTTTTTAAAAAGAGAATATTTTAATTTTCAAAATACTGATTTAAAATAAGGATTTTCAAAATCTGACAAATTTTGACTTGAAACAGGGCTTTTTTTGTCAATTCACTTTTTATAAATCAGAATTAAAATTATTTTCCAAAATTTCCTGCCCCATGTCAAAAATTATATGTTTCAAGAAAAAATTATAATTCTTTGGGAAATTTCTTGCATTAAATTCTTATTTATAATTCGTCACGCAAATTGTAATTCTTTATGGGAATTTTTTATATTTAATTTATTTATTTCCCGTCTAAACTCAGAATTAAAACTCTTTTTGAAAATTTCATTTATTAAGTCACAATTAATTTAATTTCCAAAATTCTCTATTCCAAGTGACCAGTGTATTTATTTACAATCATTTGTCTTGAAAGTCGGAAATATAGGCAATCATTTTTTCAAAAAGTTGGAAAAGAAAAATGTTAAATTTTCTTCCTGTCCTAAATCGAAAATTATAATTTTTATGAGTTTTCTTTTTCAAAAGTCGAAATTATAATTCTTTATGAGAATTCCCTTCCCTAAACTCAAAATTATTATTCTTTACTAGAAATGGTTGTTTTAAAACAAAAATTAACATTCTTCATGGAATTTTTTTTTATCTGAAACTCAAAATGATATTTTTTTAACTAACATTCTATAAAAATAATTCTTTTCAAAATTCCCCGTTCCAAGTAAGAATTAGAATAAAATAAATATATGAGACCACTTTTAATTTCTATATTATAGCACATTCGAAAAAAAACTATCGGTAATTTCCCTGTCAAATAGACACCCTAAATTACAATAATTAATATTTAATAATTAATAATTTACAATAATTTAAGACGTTTAACGAAAAACTAATATTCTCGAACAGAAATTCCGTAAATTTCTAGAAACTCTTTTCTTCAAGAATTTCGTTTCGGAAGTTATTTTCGAGTCTATTAAACAAAATTTAAATAAAGAGTAAGTGATTTTTACAAGATCCAGGGGTACTTAATTTGGTCGAAATGATTTAAAACACATTTTTGGTCAATTAAAATTCTGACAGTAGGATATTTCTCAAGTAGACGCAAAGTTAAAACTTGGTTGATTTCAAATAAGTTAAATAACACGGAAATGTTTAATCTGTGAAATCGAGAATTGTCTTTTTTTATTTCAGAAATGGATATTTATAAAATTTGTGAAAAGTCGAATAAATTTCAACCTTGCGCGAATTCAAGTAATGTCCTACTGTCATCGTTTCATAAAATTGCGCTCGAGTGAATAGTGCAGCGAAGGAGTGAGTGTAAATATTCAAACAAAAAAACATCACCAAGCAACCAATGCATCTGTTTTCGAAGCTTAACAATTTGTAGTCCTTAGAAAAGAAGTCTTTTAGACCCGACTGTGGTCGACGAATTCTATTATACATCTCAATTAGAGTATACGCTCACCAAGTGCCTTTTCCACCAAGCGCCCTTTCTCGTCAAGTGTAAAAATTTTTAACAAGCGCCTTTTCCACCAAGCGCCTCGCCCTTCCAAAAATATTCAAATAATCCGCCAAAGCGTCTCAGAGATATATCCCGCCAAGATTGAGGGGCGTGGCGCCGGGCGCTTTGTGAGAGTCCACTCTATTCTCTTTCATGAGAGAATCCTGGCAGTGAGTTGACTGAAACAGCCTTACACTCACCCCTTTCAAAATCCCTCACACCTCCTGGCCCCTTATAATCGAGTTCTCACAAACCATACACACAAAAAGTCTCTTTCAGATAATCAAAGAGGCTAACTCGAACAATCTGAAGGTAAACTCCTTCAGACGAAAACCACATGTGGTTTGTGAGGCATTGGAGGTTCGTAGTCATAGTCATAGTCCCTGGCGGAAGGTGCGCTCGGGAGAGCCCGCATGCGATAAAGGGAAAGTACTTCCGGTGGCTGATCCCGGAGACCGGTGACATCCGCGACGGCGTAAACACCTTCCTCCATTTGTCTGCAGTCATAAGGATCTCGATCTCGACGATTCGGTCTCGAGTACCTGGGTGTCTCGTAGACATTTGTGTCCCTAGGATCCGAAGAATCCTGACTCGTTTTCCTCCTCGGCGTCTCGTAGAGCATCTCCTCATTCCGGGCGATCAGCCGCCTGCTGTAGGACTCTGCGTTCTTGTCCAGCTCATAGACGAGCAACTCGGGTCGATTTGGAGCTGAATAAGCCGGCCTTTTTCTTCTCTTTGCCCTCGTCACGTGGACTATCAAGGCCAGAATCGTGGCGGTCGCCGCGAGGCAAGCGGCGGCTGACAGCGAGAGGTAGAGAGGACTCAATCTGCACCGGAGGGATCCCTCGGGCAGGGAAATGAGCGCCTTCCCAGCAAATTCCTCGTCGACGCAGACGATATCCTCGAAGTCCAGCTCCAGCCTCGTCTCGTTGCGTCTTTCCTCAGCTCGTAGGATGTTCCACAACCAGTGGAGGGAACAATTGCACACCAGGGGATTGCTGCCCACCCGGAGAGACAACAGACTGTCGACGGGAAAGTGCGTCGGTTGCAGGGTAGCGAGGCTGCACCGGCGAAGGGAGACCCACCTGTGAAGAACAAAAGAGAGAAATTGTATTAATGCGGATGGCCTGCTTGGCTTTGTTGCGGATTTCGATTTAGACCGATGGTCAATAATACAATGGACTTTTCTGGTGGTCTTGTTCACATAATGTACTAAGCAAATCGCATGCTGCGTGAATAATTGCTGTTTCTATTTCCCGTGTCGAAAACTCAATGGGGGATTCTATGGAGTGTGGATACTAATTATTGTTTATGTTGAGCACGATTTTCGATCAATTAGATGGGGAGAATAATTTTTGTGTCGCAGCAGGGTGGATGTAGGTCAGGGAAAACCTGGAAAATTAGGGAAAAGTCCGGGAATTGTATTGGTCTGGGAAAAGTGAGGGATTTTGAAACAATCTTTTAAAAATTCGGGAATTTCTATAGGAGGAATTTTAAATAATTACCCAGGATAAACAAATAGAAAGTTTTTTATTTTGATTGAACTTTTTTTTTATTCCGTTTACAAAAGATTCTATGTTAAAAATTTTACAAGATTAAGATTCTGGTCCTTGAATATTATTGATCAGGGATAATGAAAAATTGGTCAGAGAAAAGTTAGGGAATTTTTAAAATGATGTTTACGGTCACCCTGTTTGTAATTTATTTGCCTTGTATTTCTCTTCCTTTTTCTCAGTTGCTTCCTACTAACTTTTCTTAATTTAATGCTTGTGTTAAATTCCTTTATTTGGATTAAAAAGTTATATTTTTTAAAATTGAAAATTAAACTTTTTTCTTCGAAAATTAATATTTCTGTGTGTAAAATTCAATTTAAATCTTGTTTGGTAGGAAATTGAACTATTTTTTAGCAAAATTGTCTCTTCGGCTTACAAATTTATCTGGTTTGGTAGAAATTTCATATTTTTTGTTAAAAATGCATCTGGTGGAAATTTATCTTCTTTGTTTGATGATTCAACTATTTTGTTTGATAATTCATATGTTTTCGTTGAATCCAACTGTTTTTTTATTCAAAAGCATTTTTTTATTTGATATCAATCTACTATTAAATTATTTATTAAATATTTTTGTTTGACAATTCAATTAATTTGTTGAACTTTGAACTACTTCGTTAAAAACATTTTTTTTTAAGTTTCAACATTTTAGTTGAAAATAAACATTTTTGTTGGAAATTCATATTTAAGGGAAGAAAATTCAACTATTCTAAGGAAAATTAGTCTTTTGGCTTAAATATTCAAATATTTCGATGGACTTCTTTTCTTTCTGGAGTGAAAAGCCTGTATTTATTAACAATTGGTTTCTTTGGTAGGAAAATTGAACGTCTTTGTTAATAATTAATTTTTAGTGACAATATTTTCTAATGAAAATTAATGTTTTCTATAAAAAATTTGAATCTGACCATTCAATTTATGATTCAACTATTCTGTTGAAAATTTAATTATTTTGTTAAAAACCATATAATTTGGTCGAAAACCACTACTTTGTTAGAAGTTTGTCTTTTTAGTAGGAAATTATTATTTGCAGATTGAAAATGTAACTGTGTTGTAGAAAATTCATCTTTTAGATGCAATTTGATCTTTTTGATCAAAAGTGAAACAAATTTATTTTAAAATAATTTTACAATTGCAGATTCTTAATTTTATTTGAAAATTAATCTATTTATTTGAAAGTTGTACTATTTTGCTGAAAATTTATTTTATATTTTTTTGTTGAAATTAATTTTTTGTATTGAAAATTTAAGTTTTTCACTTTTGATTGAAAATTAATTTTTTTTATATTGTAATTGTTGTATTTTGAGGAAAATTCAACTCTTTAGTTCAAAATTCGACAATTTGGCTGAAAATTGATCTATTTTAATGAAAACCATTCCTTTAAAGGAAAATCATTATTTGTAGGTTGAAAATTCAACTGTTTTGTAGAAAATTCTTTTTTTTTTTGCTTACAAATTGATCGTTTCGGTCAAAAGTTAAAGAAATATATTAAAAACAATATTTCAATTGCAGATTCTTAAATTTAGTTAAAAATTAATCTATTTTTTTGCTACATATTTTGTTGTATTTTTTTTGTCTAAATGAATCTTTTTACTTAAAATTTAAGTATTTTACTTTTGTTTGAAAATGTATCTCTTTTAGTTAAAAACTCACCATTGTAAGTTAAAAATTGAACTATTTGGTAAAAAATTTAAGTATTTTCTTTAAAATTCGTGTTTTTTTTTGTTGCTTAAAATTAATTTTTTGAACTTAAACTGTAACTTTTCCATTTTTGTTGTTAAAAATTTATCTTTTTTAGATGAAAATCCATCTTTAAAAATTTTTTTTTGTATTTAATTTTAAACTGCAACTTTTTTGTTAAAAATTAAATTTCTTTGTTGAAACTTTATTTAATTTGTTGAAAATTCAACTTTTTGGTTAAAGATTGAACTGTTCTGTTGAAAATTTGTTTGTTATTTTTTTATAAAATATCAACTATTATATTTTTCTTTGAGAATTCATCTTTTTGTTGAACATACAACTGCGTTTAGTTGAAGTTTAATTTTTTGTTTTAATTCAACAGATTAGTTAGATACTCTACTATTTCGACAAAAATTTAATTATTTGGTTTATAATTTAGTATTTTTTCAAAAAGCATATTTTTATCAAAAAAACGACTGTTTTATTAAAAATTCATTATTTTAGTTTGAAAATTCTTCTTTTATGGTAGAAAAGTGTAATAAAAATAATAGGAAGACAATTGTCTGTACTTTGACAGCAATTATTCTTGAAATACAATAAACTTTCTGAACTTCCTATTTTATATGCTAGTCTATATTGATTGACCTAAGAAGAAGCCGATTCTGAAAGCAAATCGAGTCGCTGCATATTCAAGTGAACGTCTCGCATGCTATTATCGAAGGATTTTAAAAAGCTCTTACCCAATAAGAAGGAAATCCACATTTTCCATTCTAAGAAATGAACCAAAAATGTAGATGGAGATCGCACTTTGTGGTAATTTAATTTTATATCTGAATTCACTTTCTATCATTCTACTTTTAATTTTTTGTACAATTCCTTCAGATTCAGGAAAAAACGACTGAACGATTGCTTTAGTGAATCGGAAAGTGGATTGGACCATCGTCCTCTGAATGGGAATGACGCCTTTGAATCGGAAAATTAAATCACTTAAAAGTTTGTTATACATTTCTCATCTGAACAAATGTGTGATTTTAAAAGATTCGGAGGGCCTTATATTTCAATCTTTTCAGTCCAAAGTAATATAATTTAAAATTTATATATTTTAATTGGATCAGTTTCGTTTCAAAATTTATATAAATATTATTTTCCTAAGATTTTTGGGAAAAATAAAAAAGATTTTTGAAGATTTCAAATGTGTCGAAAAATAATCTAGAAAATTCGAAAGAAAATTCTTTTATTTACAAGATTTTACCAAATATTAAGAAAAATTAATAAGAGTTTCAGAAATATTCAGGACTTTTGGAATGTTGGGAGAAATTCCAAAATATTTATATATTTTTAGAAATACTTTTAAGCTTAAAAATATTTAGACCCTCTTTAAACTTCACCAATTCCTAGAAGATATTTTAAACTGAGTCGGATTTTACTTACCATTTTTTTTTAATCCATGAAAATTAAAAAAATTTCACAATCTTATAATTTTTGTCTACAGTTTTAGAAATCTTTTAAAATTTTTTGAAATTTTTTGAAATTTTCTTTCAAAGATAATTTTTCAAAATAACAAAAAATTATTAAAATTTTTTCCAGGAAGCTTAAGAATAGTTTTTTATGCTCTTATAACCTTTCAAAATTCTTTAAAAGCTTCTAAGTTTTTGTTCAAAATTTGAAAAACTCTACAGTTAGTTTCAAATTTTCAAAATTCTTCAATTATTTTTCAATCTTTGCAAAGCTTTTGAAAAATGTAAACCTTCCAATGAACTTTTAAAAGGATTTGCATTTTTCCTTGCAGTTTTTGAAAAATTCGGCAAAATTAGAAAAAATGCCTTAAGAAAATTTGATTATTCTCTTGAAACTTTTTCAAACTCCTCAAAAGCCTCATTTTTGGAATATTAAAAAATCTTAAATGTTTAGAAATTTTTTCATTATTTTATAATCTTCCAAAATTCGAAAATTTTCTTTAAAATCTTCAACACTTCCGAAATTACAAGAAGTAATTTGAAATGCATTGAAATCTTTGTCAATCTATACAAGTTTTAAATAAATTTCGAAATATCATTTAATATGATTAATCGTTGTTTACTTTATAAAAATAAAATTTAAAATGATTTTATTTCGGAAATTTGCGATTTAAGAATGTTCAACTAAAAATTGTTACGAATTAAAATGGTACATGTGTAAAAAAATTTTCTTGAAAAAGTCAAAAAAGGACGAAAAAAATCCTTGTAGATAATTTTAATTTTTAAATCAACAATATATTCTCCTCAATTTAATTCAACTTAAACTTTTATTGCAAGTTTTCAAACGACAGTATTCGACATAAAAAGTGATTTTATGGTCCACCGAGCACGTCCTTAAATCAGGCCTTGATCATTTTATTATACCAAATTTTATGAGAAAAAAAAAGATGCGTGAGATGTCATAAATTTTTTATTGCACGAAGGCCCTCGTCGAAAATTTATTCAAGATTTTCATAAAATAAAAAAAAATGGAAAGTAATCTTTTAGCACCGAAAAAAACAAGAAACGTAATTTATGGTGCTGGAGAGAAAAGTGCTGACTGGAAGAATGTAATTTTAAATTAAATTAATTTTTACGAATAAAAAAATTTATATTGGCCAATTTTAGAATAGATCGTTGATTTTAGATTTTGCAAAAATAGGATTGAAATAGAAATTTTCGAAAGATGTGAAAATGAGGAATTTTGTAGCATAATTTAAAAATATATGCTGGAACCTTTACTTTCTAATTCTAATTATTATTATTATTATTATTATTATTATTATTATTATTATTATTATTATTACACCATTAAGCCATTTCCCTTTCGGAGTAGGCGTGACTCACTCGGCAGGG
>NC_046665.1:85977008-86035732 GCF_010883055.1 Belonocnema kinseyi
CCATTCTTAAACACTTGTCCATAAATAATATAAATAACCATGAAGACATAACGCATCCTTGTCTAACTCCTTGAACAATATCGAAACAGTCACTCAGTTTCCAATCTTGTCAAATATTAATTAGAACCTTTTATAAACCGAATAAAAGATTTTTTGATTTCAATTGTAAAATTTTTTATCTATTAATTTCAGGGCAAAAGAATTCACATGAATGGGAAAAATTGAAAAAATATAATTGATTCAGTAAAATTGGAGTGAATTTAGAGGATATTAAGGCTAATGAGTAAAATTCGATAAAATTTATAAGAATTCAAAGTAGATTAAAAAAATTAAAGTGAATTAAAAGACATGCTTGCGAATTGAAAATAATGAAAAAATATGAAAAAAAATCCTTAAATTCAGTAAGTTTGAAATGAGTTTAGGGAAATTAAAGAGACCTATAAAGGAATTTCATTAAATGCCAAAGAATTTAATCTTAGTTTGAAAGACATCAGAATGAATTAAACCACAAATTAAAAAAAACTAGTCCATCGTATTGAGTGAATTCAGAAGAATTCAAGTGAATTAAAAAGAATCAAGAAATTCCAAAGAATACAAAAACTTTTTAAAGAATTCAAAATAAATTATTGAGCATTCAGGTAGCTTTGAACCTTTAAAATTCCCTTTCAATTATTATTGAAATCTATTTTTAAAATTTTCGAATCTTTAAGTTCCCTTAAATATTTGAAAAAGAAAATAAATGATAAATAAATAAAAAATAGCACACTTCTTTTGATTTTTTGGAAATAAGAAAAAAAATGTTCTCAAAAACCCTATTTTTCCTAAAATTTTTAGAGATAACAGGTACTGGTATAATCTACTTACTATCAATTTCCAATCTGGCATTTTTTTGTCAATAAAATCAAAACATCTTGACCATTTTTCATTTTTTCTTGGGAATTTTTTAAATAGTGCAAAAATCTAGTTAAGCTAAAATATAAAAAGCTATAATATCTCAAAAAAAAAATTGGAAAAAATTGTATTGATTTTAATGTGAAAATGCCAAAAAACTCGTTTTGGCATACAAATTTTAAGATATTCATAAAAAATGCAGAAATTTTGATATGTTAATTACGAAAAATTTCCCTTATTTTTGACGTAAAAAACTTATTCACCCGCAGACCTGCATCATTTGAAATAGATTCATTCTATAGTGAATTTATCTTATAAATTAAAACAATGATGTAACTTTGTTGACCAGGGTATTAATTAATTTTTTGTAATCAAGCAGTAAATAGTCTTGATTACTGTTATATTATTTATTGGCGAAGCGAGAAAAAAATCTGTGTCAGCCAGGATTTGAACCCGGAGAGCCAGTGTACATTATGGAACTTTTTTAAATGAAAAATTCAGTCTGAGGAATTTTCACCGAATCAGAAAATAAATTGAAACAATGACGTTATTTTGTTGAACAGGGCATTAATTAATGTTTCGCTGTTAAAAATCAAATAATGTCGATTACTCCTCCTTCAACCGCATACCTATAAGAGCCAACCACCCTAAACCCCAAAACCTGATAAGTTTTGCGATAACGTTTTCCCTCCTCTTCTCGAATCACTCTGAAAGCAGTTAAAGCTCACCTCAAATGTCGAGCTCCATAAAGCACCCTCGCAGGCAATTCCCTGAGATCTCGATTTCCGTCCATCGAGATGCGTTCCAGATTAACGTTATCTACAAACGCCCTAGGATGAACGTCGACGATCGTACAGTCGTCCAGCTCCAAATTTTTAAGCTCAAACAAGTTTTGGAAGGCCACGCTGTTCAACGACCTCAGCGGGTTTTTGCTGACGATCAAGGTAATCAGTACATTTAACCTGGACAATGCAGGCGTAGGCACCAAGGTCAGATTATTCCCTGACAAATCCAGGGTCTTCAAATTTGGTACTTGGTCGAAGGCATCATCCGCGATCCTCCGAACAACATTGTTTGCCAAACTGAGGAACTTCAAATCACTCAAAGAAGGCAGGGATTCGCTCTCCAGCTCTTGAATGAGATTATCAGACAAATCGAGAACATTAAGACTCAATTTTGCTAAGGCTAGATTGCTGCTGGGCACATCTAAAAGATTATTATTGCTCAGGATAAGGGTGTGTATCCTGTAGAGATTCCTCAGCAAACCATCTGACAAACTCGTCATGGAGTTCCCACTGAGGTTGAGGTATTCCAGTTCGCTCGTGTCATGAAAGGCCTGTTCCTCCATCTCGGTGATGTTGTTGCCTGATAGGTCAAGCTCCCTGAGCAATTTGAGACCACGAAGAGCATTCTTCGTAATGTTTCTAATCAAATTGTTGCTCAGATTGAGCGAGATGAGACTTCCTTGGAATTCGAAGTTGTCTGATCCCAAGGTGTGGATGAGGTTAGACCCAAGATTCAAGGTCTTCATACTTGGGTAAAAGTCGAAGGTATGGTGGACACTGACTACCCGGTTTCCTGAGAGATCCAGGTGTAGGATTTCTGGATTTAATTGAATGGGCACAACGTCTAGGCTTCCAGAAGAGCAACTTGCGATCAATGCTGTGTCGTTGCAACGACATCTTGCTGGACAAATTCCACTTGCTAAAGTTGGTAAACTTGCGAGTATCGCACTCGCCATCGCTATCGCAACCGGCAGCGCCGTCGACGAGGGTCCTCGTGATGCCATTCCATATGAACTCCTCGACTGGGACTGCCCTGAAACATAAATTATTTTATTTTTGATTAGATTGTCTTGTTAATGAGGCACTTTTTATTGTGGACATGAGTGGCAGAAAGAATCCCACCGCTGTCACCAAAGGCTTTTTATGTATAATAGAGGATAGATGTATGCAACACTCCCACCGCTGCCACCAACGGCTTTTTATGTATAACTGCAGGATGAGTATATACAGAATTTTCACAGTTTAAAATGCTCTCAAAACAGAGAAAGGAGGTTGATTTTTTGTACCAAACTAGGGTATCAATAGAGGAGTAAATTCATTTATAATAAATGTAAGAAAAAGAGATGAATTCTATTTCAGAAATAAATTAGGAAACTTTTGAATTAAAAAGAATTATTCCACACTTTTTCTGGTATCAAAGGAAACCGTATATGAGCTACGATCTACTTCTATTCTGTAAATCTTCCGCAGCCCTAATATAATGAAAGTTAGAATGATTTCCTGATGAAGATCTAAGCCCATGACTTTGCTGTACTGAAATTGAAGGGTTCAACATCAGGCATGAGTAGCGAGATTTTATCAGCCTCGGGATAATTAAGGTTGAAGTTTCCAGTCTAATTACAATTTAACACTACGAGTTTCATTCCTCATGTCTTAATCTGAAGCCTTGTTTTGAACATTTGAAGATTAATTGAAAAACCGAAAAATATATCCATAAGAAAAAAATGAATTCAATTAATACATGTTGTAAGCTGTCTTCTATAATAACTGATGGAATTTTATTTGAAAAATTGACGTTTTTATTGCTTTTGGACAATCCATTTTATAAGCTCAAGAAAAAAGTTCAAGGAACTTGAGTTTCAAAAATCGCTGAAATTTCCCTGATTTATCCTTGAACAATTTATTTTTTTATTTCAACCTACAAAGATAAAAGTTCAATCAAGTGTTCAAATATTTAAAAAAATCAATTTGAAAAAAATAGATGAATTTTAAACAAAATAATGAATTTTTTTAGAAGACAGTTGAATTTTTAACCTGCAGAGATGAATTTTCAATTGAATGTTTGAGTTTTTAAATAAAAATTATTAAATCTCAAACAAAAAGCGTTGAATTTTTAACTGAATGGTTGAATTTTCTATCGAAAGGATGAATTAAAAAAAAATGAATTTAAAAAAAAAACGGTGGAATTTTCGACTAGAAAAGAAGACTTTGTAACTAAGTAATTAAATGTTCAACCAGGTAGTAGAATTTTTAACTAAAAGAGATGAATTGAAGACGAAAAATGTTAATAGTCGAAATTTCAACCAAAGATAATTAACCTGCAACCTGAAAATACGAATTTAAACAAAAGTAGTTTAAATTTTAACCTACAAAGATTAATTTTCAACCTAATAGTCGAGTTTAAAATGAGAAAAAATATACTTCAACAAGAAACAGTAGCAATTTTGACTAAAAAGTATAATTAAAAACAAACAATCTATAACTAACCAGTTGCATTTACAACCAAAAGAGATAAATCGTATAACCAAAAAACGTGAATTCTCAACTAAAAAATTAATTTTCAAAGAAGTCAAATTTTCAATCAAGCAAATAAATTTTGAACTAAAGTGGCAAATTTGTATGTAAAACACTTGAATTTTCAACAAAAAGTTGGTTTTTTAACCAAACAATGGCATTTTTACCTAAAAAAAAAACATTTTCAACCAATAATATGAGCAATCTAGCAAAAAAGACGAGTTTTCAACTAAGAAAGATCAATTTTCAACAAAAAATAGAAAAGTTACATTTTTAATTTAAAAAATTAGTTTTAAACAAAACAAAGCCAAGGTTTTGAACGAAGACTGTACCCAAGTAGTTGAGTTTTCAATTAGAAAAGATAAATTTTTAACCAAAAGTTGAAAAACTACATTTAAAAAAAATGGAAAAGTTACATTTTGAATTTTAAAAATTGCTTTTAAACAAAACAAAAACAAAGATACTTTTAAACAAAAAAGATGTTGAACAAATTAATTCAACTTTTACCCAATTAGTTGAATTTCCAATTAGAAAAAATAAATTTTTAATAATAAGAAAAAAACAATTATAACCAAAAAGATAAATTTTCAACTACAATGATGAATCTTCAACATTTAAATTATTTTCAAACAATGTGTTTCGACCGTGAAGCTAGTAGTCAAATTTTGAACAAAAAATATGGATTTTCAACGAATAACGTTATTTAACTTAGAAATATTTTTAGTTTGAATAAAAATTGCCGAATTCAACCAAAAAAGACAATTTTTCAATAAAATATTTGAGCCATCAAGCAATATTAAATTTCTCTAAAAACAGATGAATTTTAAAACTAAAAAGACGAATTTTGAACAACAACAAAATAGTTGATTTTTCTACCAAGAAAGATTTTCGTTGAATTTTCAGTCAATAAACATATATTTATCCAAAAAGGATGACTAAGCAAATTTTGAAATTTTCAACCAAAAATAATAAAATCTTTAACTAACACTACAATCTTCAGAAGGAAGCAACTGCAAGAAAAGACTTTATTTTAAATATTGCTTAAACTGTATTCCCTAATTTTTCAATTTTCCTAACCACTGATTTTTAAAGACCAGAATCTTAATTTTGTAAAAATTTTAACATAGGATCCTTTATAAATGAAACAAAACAATTGAAAATTTATTATCTTTGACAGTTATTTAAAGCGCCCCTTATAGAAATTTCCTGCCTTTGGCAAGATTTTTTTTTAAATTCCTGATTTTTCCCTGATTTTCTCTGACCATTAAGAGTTTCTGACTTTTCCCTGATTTCCAGGTTTTCCCTGACCTATTGCCACCCCGAAAAATACTTTATCTTACTTTGACTCTATTTTATAAAATTTATGAGCCTAATCCAACTATTGTTGAGATCCAAGTGAGAAATATAGCCTCAACATAAATAAATATACGACTTCTCCTTCGTTTTACGTGAATAGAATCTGTTTCCGGGATTTGATAGCTTAATCCGAGTATCATAGAGGCAATCGCCTAAACATCCTTTGTCCTTTAAGGGTTTCCTGACTCGAGGGGGTGCGAACAGGGAAGATGTAATAGACCCTGGAGACGTGTTCCAGATCATGTGCTCCATACACACCTATACGTGACGGAAACTAAATGTCAGAAGGTATTTCATTTCTATGCGAAATTTCGAATACATCCGCCAATAATTATCGGCCCTGAGTCTAGCGACAAAATGGTGCGAAAACGATAATATTATATTTAAAACACATGCAAATAGGGTTATAACATTTTTAAACTTAGGGACTGGAATATTTAAAATATTCTAAAAATACAATATCAATGTTAATATTAACGTTTATACAATGTAATATTAATAAATATTATTATTGTCTTGTTGTTTCAATTGTACGCCCAACTACCACCTTTATGCGAGAAATTTATTTTGCGATCTAGAATAATTTCCAAAATTAAGTAGTTAGTAGTCGCCGGGTAAAGATTCTAGATATAACGTCAGTCCCACCATACGCGAGCTAATCAGAAGTACTGGTATTTGCCTGAATATTTGGTCAGTGGAATGGAAAACTGCAGAAAACCGCATCCGAAGCTCAGCACAACATTTGGACTCTTACAGTGTCAAGATTCACCGCGAAGCTAATACCCTCGGTTAAATAAAAATTTAAAATATGGATATTTGATGTTGAATATGGATATTTGATATTTGAATGTTTATTAAAAATATTATTCTTTAGTATATAAATGATCGAAATTTCTATTTATTTATTGTAGACTTCAGGTTTCCCCTTTTCCCCTCTTTTAAACTTTTTTGCTTTGTACTAAGTTTCCTATTGTATTTTTGGTTGAGTAATAAGTATTGTAATGAGTATCACTATTTTTTTGCAATATCGGCGATTTCCTTTTTTTAAAGAATTCCCTTTTTTTACTGTAAATTTAACTATTCCAGTTAAAGATTCATCCAATAAGTTCAGTTTATATTTTGGTTCAAAAAGTAACTATTTTGTTGAAAATTCGTTTTTCAAAATTAATATTTTACTATTCCAGTTAAAGATTCGTCATATAAATTAAAAATGATCTCTTTTTATAGAAATGTAACTATTTTGTTGAAAATTTTTTTTTCTATAGAAAATTATTTATCTTGGTAAAAAATCCACCTATTTGTTTGAAAGTGTGTTTTGTTTCCCTGAAAATTAATTTTTTACTAAAAATGTAATTATCCCAGATAAAGATACATCTTATAAGTTTAAAATTCATCTTTATGGTAGACAATGTAACTGTTTTGTTGAAAACTTGTTTTTTGTATTAAATCGATCTATTTTGTTGAAAATTCGTTTTTTGTTGTTGCTAAAAATCAATTTTTTAAAACTGAAAGTTCAACTATTCTAGTTGAAGATTCATCATAAAGGTTGACATTTTTTCTTTTGTTTAAAAATGTAACTATTTTGTTAAAAAATCATCTACTTGATTTAAAATTCATCTTCTTGATTGAAAATTTATCTTTGTGGTTGAAAAATCAATTATCTGGTTAAAAATTCATGCATTTTCTGAAAATGCAATATTTTCATCGACTCACATCCTTTATGCAAATATACCTTCCAGCGATTATTCTTTATAAATTAATGTGTGCTGAAATACTGCAGAGCCCAAAGAGTGCTTTCAATTTCACTGCATTGCTTTCCGCAGATTTATTTTTACGCTGATGAATTGATTCCGCAAAATAGAGATTTTTGATGTTTTGAAATTGAGAAAGATTATTCCATTTTTTTTTAAATATGATGAAAGGTTTTGCATTTAACGTGGATTTTAGTATATTTTTACATTCTCATTCCTGAGAATGTAATGTAATCGTCCAAATTTTCAATCTGTGAGTTTTAACGGATCTTTACGTTTCGGCACTCACAGAATCCGAACACCATAAAATTTCATCGGTGTCTGCCTGTATGTCTATATGTCTGTTTGTTTGTATGTTTTTATGTATGGTTACCTGAGTGTTGTAGCCACGCTAACTTTTGAAGGATTTGTCCAATCGAGTCCGCATTTAATACACTTCTGAAGGTTCCCAAAATAAAGGCTAAGTTCGTTAATCAGATATTTAGAACCAAAATAAAAAAATTGAGAGCATTTTCGAAATTTCAAAAAATTTTTTTTGTTTGAAATTTTATAAATTGTTGTCAAAGTTTCTTATAGATGGGTAAAAGACTTTCAAATTATCAAAATAAAAATTTTTATTTTGATGAAAATTAGAAAAGTTATATACTTTTAAAAATTTGAAAATTTTCAAAAAATAGAAAAAATTACTTTTTTTTATAGATCAAAAAATTTTTACTAGATACCAAATATATTTTTAAACTATTTTAGCCGAATTTTTCGATAAGCCCACATTTTTAAAAATTAGAGCCTGTTATATCTAACAGTAGAGCGCGAAGCGGGATTATGACAATGAGAATGTAATCTTTAAGGCCGTAGGTGCTTTGAGAACCTTCTTTAATGTCTTTAATTGTAGTTTATGAGGGGTTTGAATTACAGTATATATATATATACTTAAAAAAAGGAAAAGGATTAAACAACCACAACAGGGTCCTATTAGGATCAGGAAAAATAAAATGTGAACATTATTTTGCACAATCTGAATAAGCAGTGCCAAACCAAGGTACACTCAAAAAGAAATTGTGATAGGAATTTGATATAATAGTTTTTTACATACAATGTAGAAAAATTCGCATTGTGGCCTGTGCACAAATGTGGAGGGTAATGCAAAGACCGAGCGCGGAGCGCGAGGTAAATACATTATCGAGCGCGGATACATTATCGAGCGCGGAGCAAACAAAATTGTTAAAATTTAAACCCTAAGATGTTTCTAATCCTGTGAAATCCCTTCAAATTTTCAAAATATATTAAAATTATCATTTAGTTCTTGAAAATAACCTAAAATATTTAAATACTTTGAAATCTTTTGAAATCGCTCAAAGATTCTTAAAGATCCTGCAGAAATATTTCAAAAGTATTCAAGAAAATTCCGAAAAATGTATAGATCACTATAGTGACTTTATCTTTAAAAAGTGACGCAAAGTGACTGCGTAGCACTTATTATTCTCGTAAATTACTTGGAGTGCTTCTTACAGAAATATTCTGACATTTGCAATTTTTTTATAATCTCTGACTTTTTCCTGATTTCCAGGTTTTCCATGACGTGGCCACCTTAAAAAGGTCAATATTATTACTCTTTAATTACTTTCTGGCTGAGAAATTATTTTAGAGAATTTAGAAAACACCAAGCTAATTTTATAATTACATCAGTCTGGTCTCTTTTTTTTTGCTTCTAATAATACCGCGAGAAAATAATCAAGCTGTCGTGTATGTCTGCTTCGATAATAATCTATTCGTATTTTCGTTTACGGCCTTTTTAATTAACCACATAGACTTAGAACGGATGACACATGCATCGAAATTAAAGTTAAATTTAATTAATTCACGTTAAAAGCAGCCTTTTATCATAATTGATGGCACTAAATAATTCGTGACTTTATTGCTTTCCTATAAACCGTTTTATAAGCTTTACTTTGCAAAAAAATCTAGAAAACATTTAAACTTTCGACCAAAAATATCACTTTTCAAAAATACTTCAGTTTTTAACAAAATAATTTACTTTTGTAGTTAAATTTTTAACCAAAGATTTGAATTTAGTACCTTCAAAGATGAATTTTCAACCAGCTAGTCAGGGTTTCAAACAAACAAAAAATTAAACTTTCAATCTAAAAAGTAAAATATTTTAGTTGAATTTTAAAGCAAACGAGAAGAATTTTCAACAAAATAGTTGAATTTTCAAACAGATTGACAAATTTTTTAATAAAAAAGATTAGACTTTAACCAAAAACAGTATCTATTTTCAATCAAACAAATAAAATTTCAAGCCAAAAAGATGGATTTTTTAGAAGACCGTTGAATTTGGATCCAGAAAAGTTATATTTTCAACAACAACAACAAAAACACGAAATGTCAACAAAACAGTTCAATTTTCCATTGAGGATTTTAATTTTCAACAAAAAATATAATAGTTTATATTTTAAAAAAATAAGATGAAATTGCTGCTTTCAAACTTTGTTCGAAATTCATTTTTGGATAGTAATTCATCATTTAAATTTTAAAAAGTTTTTTTCATAAAAAATTCAACTATTTTATTTTAAATGACTATTTAATTTCAAATTTATTTTTTTAAATGGAAATTGATCTTCTCCATGTTAGGTCTTTTTTGGTTGAAAATTCAAGTATTGTTTTGAAAATTTATTTTTTTCTGTAATAAAATTATGCTGAGGGGTTGAAAATGGATGTTTTTGGTGGAAACTTTATATCTTTGCTTGAAGATTTAACTATTACGTCGAAAACTCCTTTAAAAATTGAAATATCTGCTTACAAATTCATGTATGTTATCAAAAATTAATCCTTATATGTAGAAAGTTAGTCTTCTTGGTTTTAAAGTTTATTTTTAAAATTTATTTTTTAATTGGAAATTAGACTGTACTATTTTTGTCCCATTTACATTTTTTGGTAGAATTTTAATTTTATTGTCTGAAGATTCATCTGTTTCATTAAAAACTTATTTTATTTAGTTGAAAATTAATTTTTTTACCAAAAATTTACCTATTCTATTTTATGTTGAAATTTTATCTGTTTAATGTGAAAATTCAACTATTTTGTTGAAAAAATGTCTTTTTATTATATAAGTAGTCTCATTAGTAGAAACTTCATCTTCTTGGATAAAAATGCATTTTCTGGTTTCAAATTGTACCTATTATGTTAAAAATTCTTTTTTAAAAAATAAAAATGTATTTTTCTAACTACAAAATTAAGTATATTATTTTTAGTTGAAAAATGTATCTTCTTCAATTGAAAGTTAAACTATTTGAGAAATAATATTTGTTTAATTAACTATTTTGTTGAAATTTGCTTTTATTAGTTATAAATTATTTTTTTTAGCTGAGCATGTAACTATTCCATTTTTGCTTAAAAAATTATCTTCTTTAGTTAAAAGTTTTTGGTTTGAAATTTCTTCTTTTAAGTTGAAAATAACATTTTTTTAATAAACAATTTAATTCTTCCATTTTTGGGTTAAAGTTAATCTGTTTGAGCTAAAAACTCAACTATTTGATGTCTTACGTAATTTGTGGATTACCCCGTATAGAATTTTGTATGACTATTATCACTGAGAGTGTTTAAAACTATTTTATTTAAAAACAAAAATTTGTTTTGCATTAACATCATTGATCGCCTAGGACGTAGGTGTAACGTTGTTTGAGCTTTTGTAGTAATCTTGAAATATTGAGCCAAAAAGTGGGCAGTGTTAGGGGTTTCACAATGGGACTGAATTCACACCAGGTTGAACTTTCAAGTATGGAAGTGATTTTTTCATACTTATGAATACTTATTAATACTTATTGTTATCTAACTTATACAAGTGTATGAAGGGACATTGCAATAAATAATAAATTAATAAATTTGATCAACTTGTATTATTAATAAGCTTCTACAACAGATGTCGGAGGGACGCAATTTCAGAAACATGGTGCGGTGTTACAGACCGCACGGTCACACTTGAGGGTTCACTCCCGGGACTCATCTGTTCACAACATAGGACTTATGAACTCAGTTCGCCTGTACCGACAGACGCCCTGGTTTTATTGCTTTTCTAGAATACGCTTTATAAGCTTTACTTTAAAAAAAATGTACACAAAGGCTAACGTCTACTTCATTTGACGATCAGCAAATTTCCGGAAGGATTTTGCCCCGAAATACTTCCGCAAACGAATATCCTGAAAGCTCTTGACAGACAGAAGCCCCGTTAGCGCACTTTCATCGCGGCAATGTAAAGAAACGACTTTATTGACGTGGACGATATAGAAGAGAAGAGTCAGGTCACAAGTATAAGGGTAAAGCCAAAAGCCCTTCTATGGGTATTTCGAGTAGCGTTCAAGTACAATGAGGTGTGTTAAGCCGAGGCGAGGGTTCGTGGTTCAGAAATGGAAATGCGTGTTATTTTCCGTGTGTATGTGTGTGTATACTTTTTATGTGTGTGTATATAAGTTACAATGTGTAGTAGTCTTACAGTACATATATATATATATATATATATATAATATGGGTTGAAGCATGTTGCCGTCGACAAGCTGGTGCTCGTATAGGGCTCGTCAAAAGTTAAACTAGTTTCCCATGCAGTTCCAACACCCAATGAAACTCCGAGGGATAAATGCATAACTGCTGAAGTACCAAAACGGATGCTCTGTAAAACTCTGTCCTCGCACTGACTAAGTACCTTCTCAGGCCTGCCAATGTGTTTCCGAATAGCTTCCTTTTATCCTCCAATGGTCTTCCATTCCTCTAATGAGAGCCTAATTAAAAGCAGATTCAGAAAATAATTTCTATTTTTTACTTTTAAAATTCCATGACTTTCCCCTGATTATTCATATCACAGAAAAAAGTGGGATTAAGAAACATTGCATGTAATTAGTGAAGCAGCCTGTTAAGTTACCCTTCTGACTGTTACCCAACAACCTGCGGGGTAACTGAGTCTAGGGTACACTCACCTTGGCAACTCGAAGATTTCTCCGGAGTATTCCGCTAGAGATCTTAAAGTTGCCACGGTGAGTTTACCACAGACTCAGTTACCCTGTTGACTGTTCGGCGGTTTCACCGATTTCCTGCAGCGTTTCTTGCTTTAACTTTTTTTTTGAGATGCCAATACTAGAATTTTTATCTTGCAATATTTTTGATATGATATCTTTTATAAATGAAAAAAATGATTTTTAATTGAAATTTCAAATTTATTTTCTTTTAACCAAAAAAGATTACTTTTCTATCACAAAAGATGAATTTTTAATCCAGAAGAATGAATTTTCGACCAGAAAGAATAAATAATTTGAAAAACTGTTCAATTTTCGAATAATGAATGGAATTTTCAACAAAATATTTCAGTTTTCAAAAAAATAATTGATATTCTAACATAATAGTTGAATTTTTGACCAAATGGTAGGACTTTCAAACAACAAAGGGTAAACATTGATAAAAATATTGCATTTTCGACCATATAATAGAATTTTTTTAGAAGACAGTTAAATTTCCAAAAACAAAACATAAATATTCAATCCAAATGGACCGATTTTCTGTCCAAATTGGCAAAAGTTAAAAGAAAAACAGTACAATTTTAGACCAACTAAAATGAGTTTCTAATCAAATTCTTGACTTTTCACAAAATAATTGCATGTTCAACAAAGTAACTTAATTTGTAACCAAATACCTAAATTTCCAACCTATAAAGATAAATTATCAACCAAAGAGTCGAATTTCCAACGAGAGAAAAAAAATGAACTTCAACTAAAGACAGTTTCAGCTAAACAAAATACATCTTCAGCGAACAAAACAAGAATTTTCAACAAAATATTTCAATTATTAATCAAAGATATAAAGTTTCAACTAAAATTATGATTTTCAAAAAAATAATTAACAATGATTAAAAATAGCTTTTAACCAAATAATAAAATTTCCAATAAAAAAAATATAAATTCTCAAAATAGTGTAATATAGTTGATATTCTAGCTAAAGAAGATTTCAATTTTATTTCAAAAATAGTTTAATTCGACAAAACAAGATGAATTTAATTCAATTCAATTTGAAGAGAGTAATTTCCAAAAAACAGTTGAATTTTTAACTCAGTGAATTTTGAGAAGATGAAGAGGAGGACTCAGTTTTCAGTTTAAAAAAATTAATTTTTAACCCAAAAAATTAGTTATCGACAAAATAGTTCATTTTTCAGTAAAATACATGAATCCTCAGCTAGTAAAATTAATTTTGAACAGGGTAGTTAAACTTTCAAACAAGTATTTTATTTTTAAATTAAAAATATTTATTTTCTATTAACAAAATATAAATTTTCAATGCAAAATTTAATAGTGGAATTTTCATCTAAAAACAATCAATTTGAAACAAAAAATCGACTTTTAAACAAAATAGTAAAACAGATCAATCTTTAATAAAATGTATTTTTAACAAAGTAGTTAAACTCTCAAACAAGCAGTTGAATTTGTCAACCAAAAGAGATAAATTTTCAATCAAAAAGATTAGATTTCTATCAAGAAAATAGAATTTTTAACTAACAAAGACCATTTTCAAACAAAAAAAAATTAAATTTGTAACAAAGAGATGAAACTGCAACCAAAAAAATAAAATGTTTAGAAAATAGTTCAAGTTTTACCCAAGTAGTTGAATTTCAAATTAAAAACGAGAATTTGCATCCTAAATAGAATAGTTAAATTTCAGTTTAATAAATTGAGTTTTGATTATGAATATTGAACTAAAATAGTTAAATTTTTTACAAAGTGGCTTAACCTTGATCCAAGTAGTCGAATTTTCAACCAAAAAATATTAATAATACAAATTTTTAACTAAAAATATAATAGATTTTATGCTTTCACGATGATTCATTTTGATAAAAAGAGATATTTCGGGTTTCACTCGTGTAAAAAAAACTACGAACTGTTTGCCGACGTTTCGTGAACATCGCAGTTCACATCTTCAGGGCTGACCTGAAACTGAGGTATCAGGTCATGATGTTCTTAGGTATACTTTCTACGATGCCTGTGATTGGCCAGAGCGCCCCACCGTGGGGACTCGTTGAACTTGATTGGCCAATCAAGTTCAACCAGTACCTCAGTTTCAGGTCAGCCCTGAAGATGTGAACTGCAATGTTCACGAAACGCCGGCAAACAATTCGTAGTTTTTTACACGAGTGAAACCCGAAATATCTCTTTTTATAAAAATATAATCTTCAGGAGAAAACAACTGCAAAAAGAATAAATGGAAGAAGAATTAAACAATCTCAAATAAAAATTTAGAAACTTTAAGCTTGATATCTTTAACAGTTATTTTAAGTACCTCTTACAGAAATTCCCTCACTTTGTTAAGATTTTTTTCCCAATTTCCTGACTTTCCCTGAAAAATAAAATTCTCTGACATTTCTCTGATTTTAAGGTTTCCCCTCGCCTAAGCCCTACGCCTACGGCAACCCTGTTTTTTTTTTCAAATCGACACTCCCTAAAAATACTCGACTAACGATATCTGTCAACAGTCATCAATTTAAGACGACGATCATGCCACTTAAGATTAGTGAGGGGGTTTTCTTAATGATATGACTTTGATATAAAACTGCATGCAGCAGGAAATGATGTATAATTTTACGTACAAGATTTTAAATCGTACATTAAGAATGTTATGCTAATATTGAGGTGAGGTCCTGAGTCCTATTGTTGTTTTAAAAGGACAGCTTAATATTATAGCCTTCTGGCTGAGTCACGTGTCGATTATTTGTCCTCTCCTGATGATGTTTAACCTGGTCCCACCCTGAATAAATCCTCACATGATGATATCGTTATAATTTATCAGCGACCAAAATCTACTTTTCTTCTAACATTATTCAGCAGGGTGGTGGCTTGGCTGGAAAATCACCGGGAATTTATTTCTGATCGCAGTAAAGTTCAAATTTTCATTATTTTATAACTTTTCGTCAATTTATAAAACTGATCTCTACCTTATCTACAATCGCAGATTTTTCACATTATCTCATTTTACTCTCATTTATTGAATTTTAATTAATTTATTTATTTAGAAATTGAATTATTTATTTGATAATATATGTGCTTTGTGAAAATTCGCCTTTTTACTTTGAAAATTAATATTTATGGTTGAAAATTCATTTTTATGGTATAAAATTCAACTATTCCAGTTCAAGATTCATCATTTTACTGAAAAATTGATTTGTTTAAATAAAAAATGATCGTTTTTTGTTAAAAAATAAAAAGTTTAAATAGAAATTTGTCTTTCTTAATTGAAAATTCAAATATTCTTTGAAAATTTACATATTTTGTTAAAAATCGATTTTTTTTGTTTATTTTATTTTTTTTCAAGTTAATCTTCTTTTCGGTTAACAATACAAGTAATCAAGTATTACAGTTAAGTATTCACCATTTTAGTGAAAATTTTTTTTTTAGGTTGAAAATAAAATTACTTGGTTAGAAGTTAAATTCTTTGTTTGAAAATTAATTTTATTGCTTGAGAATTCACAGTTTTAATAAAAAATTCATTTACTTGGTTGAAATATAAGATATTTGATTAAAACCCTGTTTTTTCCTTGGATGAAAAGTAGGATTTTTTTTGCCGACAATTTGACTATTTTGTAAACAATTTTGTTCTTTTTTCTTAATTATTCAATACATCGTTAAATTTTTTTAAAATTAAAAATTCATTTTTTTGCAGAAATTAATCTTCTTCGTTGAAAATTCATCATTTTTGTTCAAAATTGTTGCAAGTTAGAGTTCTTCACAATTTTGAAGATTCCTTTTCCAAATTTTAGAAAAAAGAAAATACTATAAGTAGTTTTTTCAATAGTTCTTTTGTTGAAAATTAATTTTTTGCTTAAAGATTCATCACTTTAATTAAACATTCATCTTCTTTTGAAAATCTAACTTCTTTGTTGAAAATAATTTTTTCAATTAATAGCTTAACTTTTCCAGTAGAAAATTCAACTATTTTTCTGAAAATACGATTTTTTTGGTTGAGAAATAGATTTTTAACAAAAAATTGAACTATTCTATTTTGGATTGAAATTTTATTTTATTATTTTAATGAAAATTTAACTATTTGGTTGAAAATTGATATCTTTTATATAAAAATTAAACTATTTTTTTTTAATTCATACAATTTGTGGAAAATTCGTCTTTTTCGTAGAAAATTAATCTTATTGGTTTCAAATTCATCTTTTTTGTAGGTATAAAATCCAACCATTTTTTCTAGTTGAAAATTTCATCATTTTATTTGAAAATTCATCAGTTTAGTTGAAAGTTAATTTTTTGAACTCAGTTCAAGTATTCCAGACAAATATTCATCATTTTAGCTGAAAATTTATCTTTTACGTTCGAAATTAATTTACTTGGTTGAAAAATAAACTATTTTGTTGAAATAAAATTTCGTAAAAATCATTATTTTTCTTGCTGAAAGTTCAACTATTTCAGATGAAGATTCATCATTTTAGATGAAAATTCATCAGTTAAGATGGAAATAATTTTTTTTCACTAGATATGTAACTATTCTATTATCTGTTGAAAATTGATTTTTTTTCTATTTCATAATTGAACTACTTGGTAGAAAATTTGCCTCCTTTGATATAAAATTTAATTATTTCTTTAAAATTCATGTATTTTGTGGAAAAATTGTATTTTTGGCAAAAAATTAATCTTTTTGGTTAAAAATTCAAATATCTCAGTTAAGTATTTATTATTTTTGTTCAAAACCCATTTATTTGGTTTAAAATTCCGCCATTCCAGTTGAAGACTCATAATTTTATTTTAAATTCATTTATTTTGTAATTTTTTGCTCTGTTCAGGGACCCATCCACCATATCGCAGTTCAAAAAATATTCAGTTAAATTAATTACAAACATTAAATTCACAAGCTGTCATACATTCTTTTTTGGATCTTCTACATGAGGAAAATCCCTTTTATCACGTTGGTAATTGTGTATGCGAAAATTCGGCTGGACACCATCCGGCACTAACTTCCTCAATTAATCATGTGCAAATTTTGAACGCATTTTAATTAGAGAAAGACCACACAGGGTAGAAATTTGAAACTAACCCTCAGCAGACAGCGGTTTCAGTGACCTTTTTTTGAACGACTTTGTTGGAAATCGCGTATTAATTAGGTATGCGCATAGTGATAAGGAATTTATTTTAACTCTAGCAATGGATAATAAGGTGGATGAAAAAAAATCATGAAAACCGAAATTGAAACTTTCTTGGAAAGTAGTGGTAGTGTATGGGGAATCTAAAAAAGTTTTCGACCCACCCCAATATGTATTAATTAAATATTACCTCATTGCTAATGTGATTTTCCCTACAACACCCCGTAAGTTATTATTTCCACCAAAAATTGTTTCAGAAGAATCTTCTTCAAACTTTAAACACGTTCAAGGATATCTCACAAATTTAAACTAAAATCTATATTCTAGATACATATTGTTCTCAGCTTTGTTTCCAAATTGTATTACACTAGTCCAAATGCGGTTAACAGCATATGCTGTACTTTAAAAGCATTAGTGGAAAGTTATAGTTGACCAATATTCAACTCTCGAATCAAATATATAGGGCACTGAAAAAAGCTTTAAGAAACAGAAAAATAGTTTTATGAAATTTAATTAAAAATTCTATTTCTAACACATAAAATGAAGAATATAAAAGATTTTCACGGAGTCAATCTCAAACGTACCGTTTTTCAAATCTAACTTTACAATTTTTAAACAGGGAGAAAAACAGAAAATTGGTGTCTAACAACATTTTTAAGCGGAATTTGGAAAATTTTTTTAATAAATTATGGTTTGCTTCAAATATACTAGGTTTCATAATACCGGCACCAGACTCTTTACTGATATCATTTCTGTTTTCCAATTTTAATCTTCAGCATCAATCGAAACAGAATAATTTTAAAACAAAAAAAAAAGGAATTTTTATAAAAAGATTTCAATTTTTAACCAAGAATGATTTTTCAGTCATTAAAGAAAAAAATCTCTGTCAAAATGTTGAATTTTAAATCCAAAAAGACGAATGAATTATTTTGGAAAGGAAGAATAATTATTTAAAAAATTTTTCGAACACAGTTTTTAAATCTTTTCAACATTTAAGCAAATGCAATTTTTTATTTTGGTCCCTGTTTATAATTTCTAAGGTTAGATGTGAAAAACAACTTTTTTGAGTTTGACTCCATAAAGATCCTTTATAATATTATATTTCGCTGACCAGGCTTGACGGCAGCAGTTTGGATGAGTGAGGGGAAGCGGCGTCGTGGGGGAACCGTAGGCAGGTAGCTGGGGCGGAATTGAATATTGCCCTAATTTTTGACCAAAAATGATAGTACCCTTGGTTTCTGAGGTCTCAAAATGGAACTCAATAACTGATATGACATTTACAATGACAGGGTGTCTACCCGGTATTGATCAACGAGTGTTTATCCCTCTCAATGTCAATTTTTGTTCTAAAATTTTGGCCGGGGCAAAGTGAAAAGGGCATTGAAATAGGGTGCCCATTTTGTCCGGATTTGATTGCATATTCAGTTTCTTTCGATATTTTTTATAGCCATATTAAATCTGGCAAAATAGAGAAGCAGTTCGGAAGATACATCCCTGTTTTTCCAAGGGAACAACAAAAACACCTTTGCGACTACGAAATTTTCAATGTTATCCTTTATTAGCTTTACTCTCCTTCTTTAATGGATAAGTCCACGTATCCAAAGGACTAGCTTCCACCGCGGAGAAACCAAATGAAGAGGTGTTAACTCGCGGAGACAAACTAAAAACGTGCTAACTCGCGTGGCGAACTCTCGAAGCTTCAACATCACAAATTATTTATATTGTGAACATCAGCACCCTGAACTCCATAGCCCCCTTTCATTTGATCTCCACGAGTTAGCACCTTTCCATTTAGTTTCTTCAAAATGGTACCTTAATTAATATATGAGAATATTAAAAAAAAATGTTTCCTAATTTCAATATTTTACTTGCTTCTGTATAACTTTCCTTAACATGCTTTTCACGTACTTCCCCTAATTATTCCGGAAACTCATTATAAGCGTTTTGGAAATAATCTGTTTGCATAAAAAAATAATAAATAGAGTAAAGTTGGGTGCTATTGGTGAAAGATTATGTTATCACGGAGAGACGAACAATGGCAAAAGAAGATTCATATGACGCTTCATTTCCAGATGCATTATCAAAGCCCCGAAGCGAGATCAAAGAGATATCCTCTGTCAAACGTGTCCCAGTTACATGATTCAGTTCATCCATACAGCGATGTGAAAATGGCGTTTGAAGTTTGGACAGAGAACATCCGAGATTTCGGGTTGGCAAAAATGCAATAGGGGATGATTATGGTCTATGCTATAGGGCGGACAGGCGGATGTCAGGTTATGGCCGTCCGCCGTAGCGTCGTCTTCTACCTCAGAAGAAGGAAACGACGAAGGGGGTTGCAAAACGGTAGCGAGGTTTATATGGTTTACGACTTCACGGTCCCACCCTTTGGTTACTCTAAATCTGCGTCTATCCGCATTTCACCCTTGTTTGCCTTCTCTCCCTATTTTCTTCTCTTTTTCCATAATAAACTAAGCATCCCATCTTTCTTCCTTCACTTCTTTTCCTCCCACCCTCTCAACATGTCACAGCTACTTTCCCTTAATGCAAAAAAGGGTCGAGATTGTACCCGGAAAATGAAACGTACCGCCATATGGGATATTGCTTATAACCGAAAACATCCGCAATGTTCACATTCGCGCTATTTTTTGTGGGGAACGACCTAAATAATTTCTTAGATGTGTGCAAAAAAGGAAAAGAAGGTCGGGATCTTTGTCACTACGATCCTTTTTTTAGTTTTTATATGGAAACTGCCTAAAATTACCTCATAATAGGGGAAATATGGGGATTTTTCACGAAAATAGAGCAATAAAATTATTTTAAATAAAATGAATGTTTAGGTGCTATATTGAATTCAATATGAAACACTTTCAATTTCTAGGATTTCAAGTCGAAATACATTGCATTTTTAACAAAATACAGCGCCGGTTTTAGGGCTGGCGGTGGTGGGGAACAAACCCGAGAAAGTAATGCTTCAGATACAAACGCTTTTGTTTGTCCACGCCTGAGTGACCACCGAAACTCCTGTATCTCCTTCTACTCATACCGGCGACGCTGCGTTAATTCTCGGAAGGGATGTATCCGGGTGCGTTACATCCGAGTTTCACTTTCGTTGAATTTTCATTTAGAAAATATTTTCTACCAAAAGGGTGGAATTTCCAAACAAGCAAAAAAGGGGTTTCAACAATAGTGCTAAATTATTAACTTTAAAAATCGAATTTAAAGAAGATAATTCTTTATTCCGAAAAGATGAATTTTCAATAAAAAAAAGTTAACTTTTAATCAAGAAAGAAAAAATTTCCAGCCTAATAGGGTTGAATACTAGTTCAAATTTCAACAAAAATTAATTTTTAACCATACAGTTACATCTAAAAAAAAATAGTCGAACTTTAGCAAAAGATACGAATTTTCAACAAAATCGTTACATTTCCAATAAATTATTTGCGTTTTAAACCAGATTGTTGAATTTTTACCCTATTTAGATGATTTTATAACCAAACTGTCAAATTTTCAACAAACAAAAAGGTTAAACTTGAAACAAAATCAGTTGATCTTTCAACCAAATAGTGCATATTTGAAGCTAAAGACAACTTTCTTAGAAGAAAGATGAATTTTCAAAACAAAAGTTCGACACATAGTTTATTTTTTATAAAATAATGGAATTTTCATCCTACCATTATATAGTTCGATTTAAAAATAAAAACGATAAGTTTTCAACGAAAAATGGAATAGTTAAGTATCCAGTTTAAAAAACTTATTTTTGACAAAATAAAAACAAATTTTCAATCAGTTAAATGAATACAAAAAAAAATCTTTAACGATATACATGAATTATCAACTAACAAAAAAAATATTTTAAGCGAAAATGGAATAGTTATGTTTTCAGATAAAAAAATTAACTTTCGACAATAAAAGAATTTTTTTAAACAAAATAGTTAAATTTACAAACAAAGAAATCGATCTTAACAAAATTAATGTTTAATAAACTAGTTCTACTTTTACCCCAAAAAGTTTAATTCTAACGGAATAGTTATATTATCAATAAAAATATGAATTTTAACTAAATATTTTAATTTTGAAACAACATTACATTTTCAATAAAAAAGATTAATATTTTACCACGAGAGATTAAATGAAAGTACATTTGCAATCAAACAAAAAAATGAATTCTTAATTCAATATGTAACAGTTAGTAATTCAATCATAAAATATTTTATTTTTTTAATTCCAAAACTCTCCAATTGAACAAAAAGATAGGAATTAAAAAAAGTTAAATTTTCAACCAGAAACAATCCATTTAATAATTGATATTTAAACCGATAAATTTGTTAATTTAAATAAGAAACAGTTGAATTCAACTAAAGAAGACGAATTTACAACAAAACAATAAATTTTTTGACCAAAAAGATTAGTTTCAAATAAAATAGTTGAATCCGTAGCGTTCAACGAAAACAGATTAATTTTCATCTTAATAGTTGCATTTTTAACAGGAAAAGATCAAATTTCTAATCAAATAGATGGATTTTCAACAAAAAAAAAGAAGAATTTTCGAGAAACCCGATTTTTAAGCCTAAAGAGATGGCATTTTGTCAAAATATGGAATTTTTAACAATGGAATCAAAGCTTCAACCAAATAGTAGAACTTTCAACCGAAGGAGATAAATTCTAAATCAAAAATATAATTTTCTATTAATTCAGTTTGCCAGTGAAAAAACAAGAAAAAGAGGAATTTTCTTGAAAACAGGGGGAAAAAACAATTCTTTATAAAAACGGAAAAGAATTTCCGAGTTGAAAAGTTGGCAACAAAATAATTGAATATTCAACTAATTAGATGAATTTACTAAAATGATGAAGTCAAAAAAAAAAAAAGAAATTTGAAGAAAAGAGTTCAACGTTTATAGAAAAGGTTGAATTTTCAATCTTCATCTTCAACCAAATAATATAATTTTTAACCGAAAAAGATCAAATTTGAACCAAACATATAATATTAGACTTTTTGATTGGAAACAATAAACTGTTAACCGAAAATAGTTGGATTTTCTTAGCCTTAGTGGTTTTATTATTTCAGTTTAAATTTAATCGAAAAACAAGAAAAGGGGGGGGGGAGTTTCTTGAAAGCAGAAGAAAAAGAGGAATTCTGTACAAAAACGGAAAAGAGGGCAATAGTGGAAAGAATGTAGTCTGTGTCAATTAGTGATAGATAATGATAAGTGCTAAGCATTTGCAGCCTGAAAATGTAGTGTACAATTTATGACTCTTCAATATTTCAAGGTGGACGAAAAAATAATCTTGGGGTGGACGAAGTCCAGGTAGCGAGAGTGGAAACTGTAAAGTAACAATGCCCATTGTTTGAAAGGCAATCTCAGGTATAAGGGCAGAGAGATGGACCATAAAGATACAGGAAACTAAGAATCGTCGTTTAAACATAAAAAATGAAGTGCTCCTGAAAAGTGTATAAACTCTAAAGAAAATATTTAGAGACTAGCTTTCTTGTATTCTTTGTGTACCTTTTATCTTCCTCAAATAGGAGCCTTTATCCCTTAGACAAATAATGCCTATCCAAGAGCACACTTAAAGGCTTTGAAAAGTAATTTTTTTAGCGAAATAAATATTTTTCACAGCTCCGAAATGTTCTATAATATTTTTCTTGTTCATGACTTCCAAAATTGAAGCTGTTTGTCAAAAAGAGACTAGAGTAGTGTTTTGGACAAATGAAACTAAATATGCCAAAAGGTCCTATTACATGTCTTCTACTACTGAATTCTGCGTTTTTTCGCGAATTTTGGCCCAAAAATGATTAATTATGCAATACACTAGAATCTTCAAGATGATAATTGAATTTTTTACAAAATAATTCATTTTTTAGTCAAAGAGTTTAATTTTCAACCGGCGTCCTACAACGAACCATTTTCAAACAAATGGACCAATTTTGAAACGGAAAAGATTAAAATTCAACTAAAAACAATTGCCTTTTCAGCTCGCTTTTCAACCAAATAATTCACTTCTCATCTCAGATAGATTAATCTTTTCGTCCAAAAAAGATATGACTAACAAAATAATTGAATTGCCATCAAAATAATTAAACTTTCAACAAAATATTTAGTTTTTTTTTCAAAAAAGCTTTTACATTTTCATCTAAAACTAGTTAAATGTACAGTTTAAAAAATTAAATTTAAACTATAAATTAAACAAATTTTTGTAAAAATAGTTCATTTTTGTCTACAATAATTTAATTTTTTAACCAGATAGTTTAATTTTCCGAAATAGTTGAGTTTCCTACAAAATTGTTCGTTTATAAAAATTAATTCTCATGAAAAAACTCGTCTTTTTAAAAAAATAGTTAATCTTTGAACCAGAGATGAATTCAATAAAATCATGAATCTAGAAAACATGAATTTTCAACAAAACATTTTAACATTCAAACAAAAGTTTAATTTTTAATTACAAACGAAATTTTTTTAACAAATAGCTGACATTTTTAACGATAAAGAACACATTTTTATTAAAAAATGGAATAGGTAAGTTTTAAGATAACGAATAAATTTTTAACCATTAATGAAAGGAACTTTCGTGAAAATACATGAATTTTAACGAAATTATGCAAGTTTAGAGCCAAAAAGAGGAATTATCTACAAGACTGTTAAATTTTCAACTAGAAAATATGAATTTTCAACAAAAAAGATAATTTTGTACTAAATAGTTAAATTTTCAATCAAATAGTTTCATTTTAAACAAAATTCAATTTTAAACAAAATAGTTTAATTTTCTAACAAAATAGTCGACTTTTCTTCCAAATTATTGAATTTTGAATTTTGAGCTTTTCAGTTAACAAAGTTAATTTTCGATCATAAATTAAACGAATCTTTAGCTTTGACTTTCGACTTTTCCACGGTTTCTTATTGCGTTCTGTTAATTTAGTTCGCATTCAAGCGAAAAATTGAGAAAAGAGGAAAATAGCGGAAGTGCCTTGAAAGCACGGGAAAATAGAAGAATTCTTTAAAAGTTGAAAAAACAGGGGCAATAACGAAAGAGTGTAAAGTCTGAAATATGAAACTGATTTTCAAACTTATTTAGTTCTAATTGAATTGTACAGTTGCAGGAACAATGGGGCATCTTTCACAAAATTCACTAAATTTGTTAAAATTTATCATCAGGAAACATTTACTAAACGTTACCCAAGTTCGTAAGGTTACTTCCATTGAACCTTCTCCCCTCCTCGTTACCAACCTTAGTTTTTGGCCCTTTGAAAATTGTTAACGTAGTTTATTGACGACCATTTTTGGACAAACGACTTAAATTCTTGGAAATAGAAAGCGGGAAGAGGAGGATGATGAGGAAATAGAGGAGGAGGAGGAGAAGGAGGAGGAGGAGGAGGAGGAGGAGGAGGAGGAGGAGGAGGAGGATAGAAGAGAAGGAGGAAAAGTCAGGGAACTTAATTTTTTTACTTTTACATTCCTCTTTCTATACTTCAGAGGGGAGTAAAAAATGCGATCTCTAGATATAAGGATACTCTGTAAACAGAGTAAAATCTTCATAACGTTCTGCAACAGTCACTATGATTGCGAATTCACCCTCGCTTACATATATAAACGAAACTCCTGTCTGATAGGACGAGGTTGTAAATCCTTATATTATACAGGGCTATCCGTTTCCCCAAAGAAAAACCGGAATGCGGGCAGGTTCTCACGGCAAGGAGTAAATCAGCGGCGAAGAATTCTCGTTTATAATTCCGACAACGCAAGAAGTGGATGGCTTAGTTTTTATTAAATAAGAGCAATACGCTTTTATTACCGTACTCACTCTTGTTGTCGTCAAGTATCCTAAAGCAGAAACTCTAATCTGGGTACTTGAACAAAAAAACCAAGGTAGCCGCAAAACTTTATTTTCAAATTTCCCTAATCATTGCCTGACCAATTTTTCATTATAACTGACCGTTGACATTCAAAGACCAGAATCTGAATCCTGTCATATTTTAAATAGGATTTTTTATAAACAGAACACAACTATTAAGGATTCGTATTTTCAAATTTATTATCATTGACAGTTAAAAAATTTAATTAAAAGAAGATGTCTAATGTGGACAATTTATTTTCCTGCAATTTATGCTCCAAAGCTTTTAATACAGGACTTGAAGTAATCCAATTATGGTGAACAAACAAAATATTCTCCTTGGCATTTTGAACTTTAAGTCTTTGTGCTTTGGAGCTTAATTCAATTTGGTTTAATGCAAGGTCCAATTATTTCTGCTTACGTTCAGCATCGACCGTCATCATAAAGAGCGCAACACAATTTTTCTCTTTTTAAGACTTTTATCGAATATTTACACTATAATCGCCTGTTAGGAGTTAAGCTTTGCAGAGCTTATTGCACGACTTTCCTTCTTGGGGCCATATTCTCCAGTCGTGCACCGATAAGTCGTAAACGTACGACTTTTGAACTTTCCGCTAATCGCGACTTGGAGAAAGGGAGGACTCGAACTGGTGTAGTTGGAAGTACGGAAATTATAATACAGTAAGTTATGGTCTTGGCGAACTTAAACCCGTTTACGTCCACTATTACTTTCCAAGTACAAATGATTTTCGGAAATATGAAACTTTATTTTCACTGAAAAGCCGCTTAAGGTGCTTCAACAGACTCGGCGTTCAGAACCTGGCAAATTACGTCTGCAAGGATGCATTGTTTGGCATAATATTTTTACCAAATAATATAAAAGCATTATATTAGCTTGAACAGAGAGCTTTTTCTGAAAATGTTGTCTTTATTCTATTTTTTTTGTAGTTAGAAATGAAGTAGTTTTGCGCCTGAAGCAAGGCAACCAGATGCCTCGTTTTTTCGTTAAGTCTGGGGCGACAGGTTGCACGTTTTGGATGCCAAAAACAGTTTCATCTTTAATTACAAAAAAAAAAAACGGAAAAAGCTTTATGTAAAATCCAATTTATTTGGGAAACATATTACATTAAACAATTCATCCGTCTTGACGTGATTTTCCAGGTTCTAAACCCCGATTCTTTTGAAGCGCCTTAAGTGTTTTATGGTCCGATAAGAATTGAAGACTTTAGCTGCAACTATTGAAGAAGCAAAAATAATCTGCAAAAGTTGAAAGAAACTTTCCTGCAAAGTTTTCTGAACGAGTTGAACATTAAACTTTAATACATTTCACTAATTGTTTTTAACTTTCCACAGACCTATTTTTTCTTTGAGATTCTTTCTTTTCTTGAAAGTAAAAACGGGAATGATTTAAATTCAAACTTGTCCAAGTTTTGCTTCAGGAATGAGGAAGTCAGAAGTAGTTCCTAACTCAGAGCATCTGTTATTGTCTTAATTCACCCCTATCCACACAATCTCGATTATACCTGGTCAGTCGTTCAATTTCAGGTAAAAAAGGGTTTGATTTTTGATTGAAAATTCATTTATATTCGTTTTTTTTGTCGTTGAACATTTACTTCACAAACTGAAAATTGAACTATTCTATTTTTGGTTGGAATTTTTTTAGTTGAAAACTCATGCATTTTCTTGAAAATTCATTTTTTTTGTTGAAAATTTATTTTTCTAACTCAAAATTGAACTATTCTATTTTTGGTTGAATTTTATTTTATTTGAAATCTTGGTTATAAATTTATCTGCTTGGTTGAAAATTTATTTTACTTGGTTGCACACCAATTTTTTACATAAATATAACTGTTCTATTTTTGGTTAAAAGTTCATTTCTTTCTTTGAATATTCATTGTTTTTAATTGAAAATTTTTTGTTTTTGGTAGGAAATTCATCTTTTGGGTTACAAATTTAACCGTTTGGTTAAAAAATCACTTTTTCGTTGAACATTGAACTATTTTGTTATTTTTTTGTGAGAAATTATTTTTTTAACTAGAAATTAAACTATTTGATTTTTTATTGAAAATTGATGTTTTCAAGTTGAAAGTTCATTTGTTGTTAAAAATTAATTTAACTGTTTTTGAATGAAAATTAAAATATCTTTTGCTGAAAATCAAATATTACCCTTTTCGTCGAGAATTCATTTTTATATCGACGATTCATCACTTTGGTTGAAAATCTAACGTTGTCTTTGCAAATTTTTTTTTCTAAGTTTAAACTTAATTGTTTTAACTGAAAATTTAATTATTTAAGTTTTGGTTCAAAATTGACCTTTTTTCGTTAAAAACTAAACTATTTGGTTACAAATGTACGTATCTTACTGCACATGGCTGTTACCACAAAAAGTCTTTAAAATAATGAAACAACTTTTTTTGCTTTAACATTAAACTGAAATTTTGTAGCAACCCTGAAACTAGAAAAGATGAAATAAAAACTTTAGTTCCTTTATCAATTCCTCGAGCAGTTGGAACACAAGTAAATAGGAAAAACTATCCCTGAAAAACAACTGATGAATACTACAGAAGAGCTATTTTTGATTTTAAGAGATTCAGAACGATTTACAGGAATTTTCAAGTATTTCGAAGGATTTTAAGTAAATGTTAAAGGATTTCAATAAACACCTAAGGACGTGAAAGGATTTCCAAAGATACATCTTAAATCTTATTTGTGATTGCATCAGTAGCATCTTCGACTCGAATTATTTCACAATTAAGACTGTCCCAGCCATTTATTTGAAAAATAGTGTAATCATAGAAATCTGGAGCAGACACCTTGATTTAATTTTAATTAGAGTTATGTACTTCAAAACCAATTAATTTTCTCGAGATTTTCATTCTGATCGATAATTAAAGAAAGCAAGAGAAGGTCTCCACGCAGAACTACCCATGCTCTTGAAAATCCGATAATCCTACGCCAACATTGTATTACAAAGCACCGGTAGCTACCTGTTAAAGTTTCTACAAACTTTCTATGTGACTCTTAACTTTGTCGAATTTTTGAGAACCTGAAAGAAATGACTTTTAGTTATAAAGGATCCTCTCCTCCAAACGAGAATTCTTGGAATTTCAGGAAAAAAGTTGAAAGAAATTGGAGAAGCTGAAATTGCAAGAGAATAAAAGAAATGGGATAAGGGTATATCGATAGAACCCGTGTCGACATCAAGTTAAGAGGATTCGAAACAGAGACTTGCTCGAATTGGACTAATTCTGGAAGCCGGAAGAACTCTTCTTCCGTCCTCGAATAAAGAAGATCATCCGTTGGCTACCATTGTCCATTACTCATACTTAGCATTCGATCCTCTCTAGCGAGGTCCGTTTGTCATCGAACGAGCCCTTCCGTCCGAGGGCCTTCCTCTCTCGCAGGTAATAAAAGGAACTAAAATATTGCTCCCACCGACCAAGAGACACCTTTTGATACATGTAATATCTCGCGTAGAAATTTAGATTGAAATTTTTGGCTGTATCCGAATTCGGCTAACGGTCACCCATCCTTAATTTAGCCCAGCGGTTAAGCAGATAATTTTCACTGTTCCTGATTTGAGCCGAAAGTGGCCCAACCATCAAAAGTATGAAACTACGAATTGAATAAACACACAATTGTCTTTTTCAATATAATAAAAGGGAGGCTTTCTATTTTTTAAAGCAAAAATGTTAACTGTTCTACTATAAAAGATTAATGTTAAATCAAAAAGGACGAATTTTCAACATACAGTTCAGTTTTTTTAGAAAGAACATAGTTCAATTTTCAACAAAATAGTTCAATTTTCAACAATATAGTTAAATTTGTCACGAAAATGATAAAATTAATTATACAATTTCCTGGTCCAATATCGCTAATTTGCACATTATTATTTTCGATTTCCAACATCTTCGTTTCTAGATCCTACATGCTATAGTAACAATCTAATGATTCTAATGCTTACGACTTTATCGATTCTTTTTCTGATAAAGAACGATTTCGAAATATTCTAGTTTCAAGGAGTCAAATTTTAAAAGAATAACATTTTTTGGTCTTCAACTATAGAACGATCAAGAAAATTAGCGAATAAATCGAAAAAAATATGTGGAAAAGGTTCAGAATTCTCCATTTTAGGTAATCAAGCAGACTTTTGAAATTTAAGGGGGCGGGGAGGAGGAAAAAGAGGAATAGGTAAAAAAGGGAACCCTGTGAAAGGGAACAGGTGAAACCTGAAAATATTTCAAACGCGTGAATGTCTTTGACATCTTTGTACATTTTCTGAAATCCTTTGACAAAATTTTAATCCTTCGAATGCCCGTAAAATGATTTGAAGCCATTAGGAATTCCTGAAAATTAGTTTAAAGTCCTTGGAAATCTTTTGCAATCTCTTGAAATATTTTTAAATCCTTTGAAATCTTTGGGCATCTCCTAAAAGACATTAAAAATTCTGTAAAATCTCATGAAATTCCTAAAAATTTCGTAACATCCTTACAAATCATTCAAAATCTTTTAAAGTCTCTTTAAATCTTAAAAAATCTTTTAAAATTTTTGAAAAATCCCGAGAAAATGGTTGAAAAGCTTTAAAATCTCTTTAAATTCATTGAAATTTCGTAAAAATCTTTAAAATCGTTCAAAATCCTTAAAAGTCCTTCGGAATCTCTTGAAATCAATTAATATTCATTTAAAGTCTTCGTTTCCGTAAAATCCTTTGAAATCCTTTAAAATTGAATAATATCTATTAAAATATCTCGAAATGTCAAAAATGACTACGAAATCTTTAAAAATCTTTTTAAATGTCCTAAAATTTCGTTAAACACTTCACAAATTTCGTGAATTTTTCAAATTCTCTCAAAATCCTTTAAAATAATCTGTTTAAATCTTTCGAGATCCACGTAAAGTCACTTGAATTATTTGGAAATCTTACGTAATCTCTTAAAATGCATTATATATATTTTTTGATTCCATAAAATCATACGAAGTTTTTAGAAATCTCTTTTATCTTTCGGAATCTCTTAACGTAAAATTCTTTGAAATTCTGCAAAATGGAATAATATCTCTTAAAATTTCCCGAAATTTCGAAAATTACTACAAAATCTTTAAAAATTCTGGGAAATCCTTGGGAATCTTTAAGAATCTCAGTCTCATAAGTTTTAAAAAATCCCTTGAAATCTTTGAAAATCCATTGAAAGTCTTTAACTTTCTCGAACTCGCATAAAGTCATTTGAATTATTTGGAGATCTTATGTAATCCCATAAAATCCATACATTTTTTTTAATTCCATACAATTCTATAAAGATTTTTAAAATCTATTATATCTTTAGGAACCACTTAAAATTTCTAAGAATGGCTTATAATCCCGTAAAATCCTTTTAAATCCTTTAAAATTAAAGAATACCTTTTAAAGTCTCTCGAAATTTCGAAAATGACTATTGAATCTTTAAAAATTCCGGGAAATCTTTGAAAATCATTCACAATCTCTTAAATTCTTTCCAAATCTTTTTAAATAATTTAAAATCTGTTAACCACTTCTTGACATTTCGTAAAATACTTTTAAATTCTTGTAGAATTGTTCATATTCTCTTCAAATCCTTTTAAATCTTTGCAAATTCATTAAAATCTCTTAAAATTTTTTCGAAATATCCTAAAGTCGTTTGAATTATTTGAAAATATTACGTAATCCCTTAAAATTCCTTACACTTTTTTTTTAATTCCATAAAATCCTATAAACTTTTTAGAAATCCATTATAATTTTCAGAACCTATTGAGATCCTTCAAAAACCGTAAAAGTTGCTTATAATCCCGTAAAATCCTTTGAAGTCATTCCAAATCTTTAGAGATATCTTGAAATGCTTTGAAACAGGTCAAATTTGCTTAAAATCCCTTCAGACCCTTCGGGATTTTGTCAAATCCTTCAAGGTCTTTAAAAATCGCTGGAAGTTCCACAAAATTTTTTGAAATCTTTAGAAATTCCTTGAAATCCTTCTGAATCTCTTTCATTCGGTTTGAAGTAATCGATTCATAAATAATCGAACCGAGATCGCGCATCTACAAATAGGAACCGATAGAGCGATTCGGGATGTGGTAAACTTTAAGGGTGGAACAAAAACCGCAAACTTTTTAGGGACTAAATTTAGAAATCTTGAGAGAGGGAGGAAACCTGTTGGATAGGAGATGTGGGTACAAGTGAAGAAGAAGGTTGGAAAAGGGGTGATAGAAAGGAAGAGGGAGAAAAACATTGCGGAGCAAGAGAGTGTGACAAGCAGAAATGAAAACAGGAAGAACGAGGGCGGAAATGTAAAAGGAAAAGGTAAAAAAAAGAATCCACCAGATCCGGAGCTGAGACGAATGACGAGCGAACGAATGAGCGTGAAGCGTAGAACAGAGGGCAGAGGGCAGAGTGCAGAAATATTGTTCCACCAACTACTGCGAGACGATACCAAACGAAACAGAGCGAAACGTACGTTTCTATACGATACCAGGCAGTCGATAAACCGCGCTTGCGTAACGCTCTAGATTGAAGAAGCTTCCTCTGCTTTCTCCACATTATGTACCGAAAAGGGAAGTGTGAAGCTAAACGATATATGTTAAGCTATTAAGCTTTAAGTTTGGAGAAGATTTCATTTTTGCACTAATACTTCGTCAACTTTTTTATTAATAATCTTTTTCACTGGTGGGGAAAGGAATCTATCTACATATCTTAAGCATGGTGCGGTCTGAGAGACCGCACGTCCACACGTACATACTACTTTGTCATTTTATGCTCAAATGAGGGATAATCGGGAAGCAAAACTTTTCTGGGGTGGCCCCGTTCCGTACTCTGGGGTATCCGCCTCAAGCTCAGATTTGTGTGTTTGACATTTTACGTTTTGAATACCTTGAAAAAAATGTTTACAAAAATATATAATTGTGACGCTACCGTGGGCGCGCTGCCCCTTGAACCGCCTATAGGCTTCAGACTTAAAATATTAACTGGTTTTTATTTAGAATTGAACTATTTTTTGATACAAAATATCAAATAATACATTTTTTGTTGAGGATTTGTATTTTTTTCATTCCAAATTTTACTAGTTGGTTTAAGGTTGAAAATTCGTCTATATTGGCAGAAAATAGGTCAAACTTGAGTGGATATTCTTTTCTTGTTACTTAAATTCAACTCTTTTTTATTAAAAAATAAAATAATTTTAGTACTAGGTTGAAGGTTATTAAAAATTCAGTTGTTTTTATTAAAGATTTAATATTTTAGTTAAAAATGTATATCTTTGATTAAAAATCTGAATATTTTGTTGAAAATTCGTCTTTTCGGGTTGAAAGTTCAACTATTTTTATATAAAATTCAAGTATCTGGTTTCAAATAAACTTCTGTATTGAAAAATCATATTTTCTAGTGGAAAAATCTACTTTTTTGTACAAAATTTGACTATAAAACCTCTTTTTGGAAAAATCAACTATTTTGTTAAAAATTCGTCTTTGTAGGTAGAAAATAGATCTTTTTGATTGAACATTGATTTTTTTGTTATAATTTCAACCGTTTTTTATTTAAAATAAAAATATTTTTTGGTTGAATTTTCAACTGATTTTTATTTAGCATTGAAATCTTTTTTGTTTGAAATATCAACCATTAACTTTTTTGTTGAGAATTCATATTTTTCATGACAGATATTTCTACTTGGTTTTAGGTTTAACGACTTTTTAAAAATGTTTGGTTTATAGAATAATTTTAACATTTTAATTCAAAATTTATTTCTTTGATTGAAAATGTTATTATTTTGTTAAAAATTCATTTTTTTGGGTTGAAAATTCAACTATTTGATTAAAAATTAACTTTGTTGTTGAAGAATATTTTCTAATTAAAAATTCTACTATTTTATTGTACAAAATTCTTTCTTTTGCCTTCGAAATTCATCAATTGGGTTGAAAAATCAACTGTTTTGTAGATAAGTCGCCTTTTTTATGAATTTAACTGTCATTGAATTATAATAAAAATATTTTTTTGGTTGAAATGTAAACTATTGCAGTTTCTTTCGAGAATTCATCATTTTTCTGTTAAAAATTCAGTCTGGGAAAATTTCAATTTATAAATAAAATAGGCAGAAACTATAATTTCGACATCTTTAAGGCTAATCAACCATTAATCTGGAAGATGTCGAAATTATTAGGTTCTGCCTATTTTATTTATAAGCCTTTTTATCGAAAATTCAACTAATTAGTTAAAAATTCATCTATTTTATTTTAAATGCAATATTTTGACTTGAAATATTAGGATTTTTAATTTACCCAAGTGGTTTATCTTTCGTGTTTAGTTTGTCAAATGTCGAATGAATCATCAGCGATTTCTTCACTGTCAACAATGTCCTTTAAATCTTCAAAATTATCAAATATCCTTTAGAAGACATTTAAAATTTGTTTAATTAAAAATAATCTTTTTCAAATTTTATTGTTTTATAATGTCTTGACTTTCTGTTTATTAATCTTAAAAAATAAATCGAGAGATTGTAGTAAATATTTGAAAAATGAGATTTTTAAATTTAAGTCCGAACGGACGAGAAGTGTCCTGATGGTGAAAAGTAACCTGATGGCAAAAATTAAACTGATGGCGAATAATGACCAGATGGCAAGAAGTGACCTGTAGGTGAAAAGTGGCATGAAGGCTTGAAGGCTGGTCTAAAGGTGAAAAGGGGCCTGAAGGCGAAAAATACCTGGTGAGAGTGGTCTGAAGGCCCAAAGTGACCTGATGGCGAAAAGTGACGAGATGGCAAAAAGTGACCTGATGGTAGAAAGTGGCATGAAGTTGAAAGCTGGTCTGAAGGCGGAAAGTGATCTGATGTCGAATAATGACGAGATGGCAAAAAGTGACCTGAAGGTGAAAAGTGGCATGAAGGCTTGGTCTAAACTCTTAAAGCAATGATCGGCAAACTTTTTGCTTAATTTTCAGGTATGGACAGGCTCCACCCGACTTAATTTTTTCAACTGCTTTTTGGTCTATCCATGTTCCTTAGTGTGAGTGAGCTTACTCCAGCAATGGTCTTTTGTCCACAGGCATGTCAAAGTACGGAAATTTAAAATTTTTTAATTTCTTAACTAGCGATTTGAACGTAGCATTATGAGCATCTACGAATTGTTCCGATTCCAGTGATATATTACTTGCCTAGAAAAGTTAAAAATTTGAAGGAGTTTAATATCAAAAAACATCAGCTTTACACTCAATTTAATACTAAACTCTTCTCAAATTTTCAACATTTGTAGACAATTTACATGTTTTTGGAATCGGAAAAATACGCAGATTCCAAATATATTACTTTTAAGTCACTGATTACAAAATTACGAATTTTGTAGTCTCACATTTTTTTCCATTTTCTAACAAAAGACCCCTGAGGAAAAGAGTGGCCTCGCCAAGCTCGCAGGTACTGCCCTAAAAGTAGGTCGTAGGGCAGCCAGGGCAGGCTATCCTGTCCTGGGCAAGAGCTTGCGGCCCGCTGGTATAAAGGTGAAAAGGGGCCTGAAGGCGAAAAATGACCTGCAGGTGAAAGTGGTCTGAAGGCCAAAAGTGACCTGATGGCGAAAAGTGACCAGATGGAAAAAGGTGACCAAAATGTAGAAAGTGGCATGAATGCGAAAGCTGGTCTGAAGGTGAAAAGTGGCCTGAAGGCGAAAGTTGTACTGAAGGCGAAAAGTCCCCTGAAGGCCAAAAGTAACCTGATGGCGAAAATTCACCTGATGGCACAAATTCACCATATGGCGAAAAGTTAAAAAAAGTTCTCTTACATCATTTTAAAACAAATGTTACTCTCTCGGAAGCCAGAAAGCCACGTGCAGCTAAATTAAATAATATCATACCCCGAGTATAACAATACACTGAAAGCTAGGATAAAGCGTAATGTTATTCGGTGTTTTGCGAAGGGATGTCTAAATCCAGTTACCGGAAAAAGGAATTAAGCGAAAAGAGAAGAGACCGTGCGAGGAATCCAGTGCACGTGCATGATCGTGCACTCGACGCTGCAGGTGTCCGTAAATAAAACGCGAGCAGAGTTTCTGCAACAACGGGCCGCACTGGTCGGTTACTGGGTTCTTTGCGGGCACAAAGTTTTTAATCCTTGAAACGGTAAAAATAGTCTGCTTGTACCGCCACCCATGTGGACTCGCCGTGCGTTAATCTTCCCGGACTTTTCGAGCTGCTTTGGCTTTTTCTTTCCTTTTTCCACCTTCTTCTCTCCTCTTCTTTGAGAGCCCAGTAAATTTTTAATCATCCAAAGTCTCGTTTCTATGAAGCCAGCTTAAGTGAAAAACGCCCTTTTCAGCAGACAAAATCCCGTCACTTGTAATTGATATCATCCGGATCCGATTTTTGTCCTAAGTAAATCCCAGGATATCCATATAAACGTTTTTAAAAGCTTTTGGCAGAATCCACAATAACTTGAAAGATCGATGTCTTTACGAGAAAGGAAGATGTGTGCTTTTCATATATTCAGCTGAACAGTCAAGTGATGTGGTCTTTCCCTTAACCTTCAAGTATGAGTGTGTTATCATTTTAGCACTAACATGGACCTGAGGTTTCACAGATCACTGTACATATATATTAATATATAATAAAATACCGTCGACGTGCGTTCTCATGGGCCGATTATGAGCTTTCAATTGATATTACTGACAAATTACACGTTGTCCACGAACTTGGTGAAAGAACAACCAAAATTAAAGCGACTAATAACAGCAGCCTCGAGGAAGATCAGAGTGGGAGGGACCCACAAATTACAATCATGGTGCGGTCTATGAGACCGCACGTCCACACTTAAAGGCAAAGAGAAGAGGTGCTTACAGAAGATAATTGATTAATTTTCCCAGAAGAGTAAATAACGGAAACTAATCAAGTGAGTAAGTATCGATAAGGAGAGAATAAGTTGCGAGTGCTTGATTGAATTTTCTCGTTTAAAATACTTTTCTTTGGACACAGAGTAGCCCCGAGAGTGCAGTTTACGTATCCCATTGGGAGTTTCTAAACGCTTGCCAATTCCGAGGACAGTTGTTCTCCAAGTGCAAGGCGAAAGAAAAGCGAAGCAGAAATACCTCCAGGGTCCTGGTCTTCCAGTTTCCACCAAATCACCGAGCCTGTCGCCTCCTCGTTTTCCTTTCCCCGTGCCAGTACAAATAACACAATTTGCCAGAGCATGCATAATGCATGAAAATGGCACCCGAGTGGCTAGGTCACCCTGACTTCTTGTCTATAATAGAATCTGCGCCATTCACCCGATTCCCGAGTCATAAAGCGAACAAGTCGGTAGGTATAAGGTATATAATAATAACAAGGCGAGGCATTCAATTTACAAACGCAACCCTCATCTCGTTTTCCTTCGCAAAGAGAGACGAGTAGCTTTAGTTGTGTGCAAGTTGCTGCGGATGTAGCCTGCTGAATGTAGACTGTAGATTGTAGGTGTAGATTGTAAAGTGTAGAATGTAGATCAAGAACCTCGAAACTCAGCCCTTGCGCATCTTTCGTCTCTTCGAAAACGTGGCTAACCACTCCTTGGTACAGCATGTATGCACTCGATCAACGAGTCCACCCTTCACCATGTACCCAACCCAACACCCCTCTGTATACCTTACACCATACTCAGTCCTTCGTCTCTTCTTTGAAATATCGTCCAAATTCTCATCCTCTGAAATACAAATACCCAGGAAGTCACAACAAGGTTCGTGGATTATTGCTACCACTTTATATTTGGTCAGTTTATTGCATGCCGTATTGAAGAAAGCACTCAGTCCTTGGTGTAAAGAATTGTCAGTGGGAAATACAAAAGTTGGATTGCATTTCAAAGCTGGGCATTTGCATTTTATATGTTTCTATCTTGATCCCTTAAAGACAATGACCCAAGATTTTTTTTCTAGATTTGTACTATTCTTAGGCAAAAGATCGTCTTTGTAAAATTCTGGTGCCGGCTTTACATCATCAAACTTTGATGTTTCACAGAAAAACGGAAAGACACATTGAAGGGCGTCAATCATGCTTTTCTTTTGAGGACTAAGAATCGCAGGGTTCATGAGTTTAATAATTCATCAAAATACCAGGCTTCACAAGTCCTTATGAGATAAAATATAGGGACCAAACAAAGGGTGCGTTTTGCCTCGCTCAAGGGGTACTTTTTTGCGCTCCAAGGGTAACAAATTCACGATAAATTCAGTAGATTTCAGAGTAATTCAAGTTACATTCAAAATGAATTGGAAACAATGTTTAAAAATCAACAAAGTCCATTGATTTCCGTAAAATTGGAATGAGTGTGGAGGAATTCAAGATAAAAGCGAAGAATTCGATTAAATTTATAAAAATCAAGTAAATTAAAAACAATTTGATTATATGAAAAAACTTCGTTGAATTCAGTAACTTTGAAATAAACTTTCAAAAATTTAAGAGAATTTAAAGAATTTGATGAAATGCCTAATAATTCAAGGTGAGATTAATAGACTTCAGGATCAATTAAATAAAAACTTTTGAAAATCCCAAAAACTTCTCCGAATTAAGTCGAATTAAGTGAATTTAGAAGGATTCAAGTAAATTAAATAAATCTAAGAGAATTCTAAAGAATTAAAACGAAGTTAGGGTAAATTGCAAAAGAATTTGAAATCTCCTCAAATCTTTGAGAATCTACGAATTTTTAACACAAAAAGTGACTAATACCTACAAAAAATTCAAGTTAAATTCAAAATAATTCAAATAAACGGGAATAATTTTGAGAATCTACAGAAATTTAATTCAATCAATTTTTAGTCAATTTAGAACATTGCAAAGAATTAGATGAAATTAATAAAAAATTAATGCCTTGAAATTATTGAAATATCTTGAAAACGCCTTGGGATCTTCTAAAATACCCTACAATATTTCAGTATTGGAAAGCCTTCAAACTACTGAAATAAATTTTAAAATTCTGAAATAATAATTAAAATACCGAAAAAATTAAAAATATGATTCAATTACTGAAATCAATAAAAAAATTCTTTGTAATCTTTTAAAATAACCCCAATTATTTTAAATCCTTTAAACTCCTTTAAAATTTGTAAAGCTCTTGAAAATGCCAAGGTATTTAAAAAATACGTTAAAATATTTAAAATCATTTGAATTAAGTAGAATAGAGTACATTTAGAGAAATTTTAGCAAATTACAAAAATACAAGTGAGTTTAAAAAATTCTAGAGAAATCCAAAGAATTTAGGCTAAATTAATAAGAATTCAGGGTGAATTTTAAATCTCTTCGAATCTTGAAAACCCTACAAAATATTTCACTTCTCATGAATAAATTCTTTAAAATCCACTAAGATATTATAAAATCCCGTGAAATTCTATGATATTTTCTGAAATCATGTAAAATGTATTAAAATACATCGAAAGTTTTTAAATAGCTTATAATCATCGAAATCCTCGGAAATCTTTTGAAATAACGTGCAATCTTTTGAAACCTCATACGTCCTGTGAAATCGTTTAATATTTTTAGAAATTCTAGAAGATTCTTAATTTTTAAATATTTCAAAAGCTTGAAATCACTTCAAATTAATAAAATTAATTTTCAAAAATCCCTGAAATACTTCAAATTAAAAGCTCCTGGAAATGCCTTAGAAGCTTCAAAAACACCCTAAAATCTTAAAAACTCCTTCAAATTATTAAAATCTATTAAAGATTTATCGGAATCTTTATAAATACCCTGAATTATTTCGAAGAATTCAAGCTAATGCAAAAAAAAGTTATAGACATGAGATAAATAGTAATCAACCCACGAATTAATGTATTGAATGAAAAGTGGCTAATAGTGACTGCGGGCAGCCCTTATTATTATTTACTGTTACTTTTTTGAAATTTCACTAAAATCTTAGAAATCTTTAAATCAGCGACTTTTAATATCTTAAAGCAATATTTAACATGGAACTCCATTCCTTTCAGAGCAAGTTTCCCAACTTGTAAAAATTTACTGGGGTAAACCATTATTCTTTAAAAATCCAGGCTTGAGTAACTAAGTTGTAAAAACTTACTCATGATTCAAACAAAACTTTTTAAAGCCTCATCTTACGCAAAATTTCGTCAGCTACTAATTGTAAGTTTAAAAAACTTACAAGTTACATAGAAGATTATTGATAAAATATCTCTATCCATTAGAATTTTAAAAACCTTATCAATATCATACCCATGTCGAATTAATTAAATTAATGTAATCTATCTAGATTGGAATCAGAGTTGCTATTCCCAGATTGCCGGAGGGATGTTGAGAAATTCTTGATTCGGTGAGAATGTTTCGAGCTGGCGATGGAAATAGCTAAGATGCTAAGCAGGTGATAATTTCAGGTTTCAGACAAGGTCTTTAAAGCCGAAATCACCTTCCATCATCGTCTGCGAGATCTCTGACTGATCCGTACAGACAGGGCAGGTGGAAAGCCAAAAGCGGCCCGACAGGTGGTGCAGCAAGACTGATTAAGGAAGGACCTTTAGAAGGAAAAAAAATGACCCTCATAAAGGATGGAACGTGTTTCCCAAAATTTATAAGACCCTTTCCTCAATAACTCTATATCACTTATATCTAGTCGTACATCGATATAACACTACCTTCGGAAATTATCTACATATTAGAAAGATTACAAAATTTCGTGTTGAATGAACCCTAATAGAGACATTTTTGATTTCTTTTAAAGAGAATATACCATGTGAGAAGTTAAAAAAAGGCAAGAATTTCCCGAATTTTTGGTTTATAATTCAACTATTTTGTTTAAAATTCGTCTTTTTAGTCTCAAAACTTAATAATGTAGTTAAAAATTTAATAATTTGCTTGAAAATTTATGTATTTTGTTGAAAAATTTTCTTTTTCGGTAGAAAATTAATCTTCTTGGTGGCAATATCATCTTTTTGGTTGAAAATTTAATTATTTCGTAAAACATTAATTTTCTTACGCACCTTTTAGGTTGGAAATTTATTTAAATGACAATTTTTGTTTGGTGAAAAAATTAATCTCATTAGTTGAAAATTCATTTTTTTGGTTGAGTGTACAATTCATTTTTATTAAAAATTCATCTTTTTGATTTATTTCAACTGATTAAACTTTTTTTTTAAAGTAATTATGTCAACCTTTTTTATTTTAAAATTCATGTAATTTGATCAAAAATTGTCTTTTTGTGTAGAGCATTCGTTTTGTTTTGTGAGAAATTCATCTGATATGATAGAAAAGTCTTCCTTATTTTTTAAACACATTTTTGTTTAATTAAAAAATTTGGTTCCATTTTAATCTTGATTTTTTTTACTATTACCATTTTTTTAAAGATTCTATTAAGGTCTGATTAACGCCTTAATAGGCTACGAAACCTTTTTTTGTAGAAGTCCGGCGCCTACTTTGATTAACTTTTTGTAAAACATCTATCTTCTTTGTTGAAAATTGATCTTTTATAGTAGAAAATTAACCCTTTTTTGTCGAAAATTCAACCATTTTGTTGAATTGAATATTCCTCCGTTTGGGTTGAAAATTCATCTTTTATAGTAGAAGAGTAATCTTTTTTAGTAAGAAGACATTTTTTTTCATTTGAAAAGTAATTTTCTTGTTGAAAATTAAACTGTCTTGTGAACAATTTGTCTTCATAGTTTAAAAATGGTACTATTCGTTGAACAGATCAACTATTTTTCGAAAATTAGTCTCTTTTGCTGAGTTGAAAAATATGTTTGTTTCTTAAATATTCATCGTTTTGAGTTGAAAGTTTATTTATAATTGTAGAAAAAGCTTTTTTGTTGAAAATTCAACTGACTATGGTGACCCATAGTCAGGATGAAAATGATTTTTTTTGGTTTTGAGTGGCTGATAATACTAGAACCCATGCTAAATTTATTGACTCTATACTCATCATAGGATACATGAAAGTTTAGATGAGGCAATTTCGAAGGCGTTAATAAAAAATGAATCCATGGAAGGCGCATCGGCTATGATGAAGGATCTCATTGTCAGGAGTGGGCTTGAAGTGTATGGTACTGCGGTTGTAGGAAGAATATGTGGGGATGCTTGGTGGATTGATGAAATCCAAGCAGCCGCACAAAAAAAGAAAGAAGCTTAAAACAGGAAGTTAAACATCACAGGCCTTAGCGATTGGGATAGAAATAGACTTGCAAATGATTACAGGTACAAAAAAAGGAAACATAAACTACTAGTCAAGGAAAATAAAGATAAAATCAAAACATTAGAAAAGTAGAAAATGCATAATGATTTTGAAGGAAGCAGAATACTGTTTTATAAGTGAGCGTTAAGCAATATGAAGGCAGGTAAAAGTACAGAGTTAGTCAGCATGAGAAATAACAAGGATGAAATGCTATGATACAGGCGGTATCCTAGTAGCTTTGAGAGACTCTTTTAAGGAATTATTATTATTCCTGTGTTTAAAATACTGATCACAGAAACCCTTTTAATCCCGACGACCATACATGTAAGTAAAGTATCTGATGCTATTGGCTCATGTATAATCAGTTAATTGAAGGAAGGACTAAGACTGACGTATTAGGCTCTTAACAGGTGCAACAGTGGCCTTAATGAGTAGCCCCAGGACACGAAGGATCGCTGGAGTTAACTTCGTTCAAGTCATCTCCGGTTACGAGATAACCGGCTAAACGTCGAAAGTTATCTTGTGTTTGACGGCCGTGTAGATAGGGAGGAAACTCGTCGGTTTCCGGACAAATCGCACCGCTCTCAATCCCTCGGTAATTTTCTAACGCCGTTATCAAATGCGACGACTTCCGATAGAGGACATTTTCCGAATTCTCTTTGCTGAGTTTCCGGATTGTAATGAATGTTTAAAAACTGGGTCACGCTTTTCAAATTCATCTCCTCCCGATATCAGGGAATTCCAGATTTTAAAGAGAGAAGGAGGAGTGAGCGGCAATGTGTCCCTAGGGAAACTTTCAAAAGCTCTGCAAAGCTTTGAGGACTTGCTATTACAAGTCAAAGTACACATTGGAGACAGATATTTTTTTATGCTTAAAAACAGTTTTTAAAAGAGGAATATTTTCAATGCTTGCTGCAATAATGACAGACTTCAAAGAACAAAATTCTCTCGAAATAAGGGGAATAGGGTAATTTTTCACGAAAATAGAGAAATAATTTTTTTCCACATTAAACTAGTGTATAGGTGGTTAGGTTCTTTTAGGATTTAATATGAAAAACTTATAATTTCTAGTCGAAATATAAATTGTATTTTCATTAAATCAAATAGTTGAATTTTTAACCAAATGGTCTAAACTTTCAACTAAAAAGATACATAAATAAATATAATCCAAAAGGACAAAATTTCAATAAAATACTTTAATTTTTAACTAAGAAGCTGCATTTTAAACCTTAAACCAAAACATGTGAATTTTTAACCAAAAAGTTATATTTTTTAAATAAAAAAAGATCGAATTTATACCACAAAAAAAATTCAAACTAAAAAGACGAATTTTCAACAAGAGTTGAATTTTCAACCCAAGAAAAAGCTAGATTTTTAACTCGCAAATATTAATTTGCAACAAATTAGTTAATTTTCACTCAAATAGTTAATTTTATCAACTAAAAATTAAATAATTAAATTTTTAGATCGAAAAATTAATTTTCTATCAAAAAAGGGAAATTTCAACCAAGTACTTGAATTTTCAACCGAGGAGATTCATTTTCAAACAACAACAAAGAAAATTTCAACAAATTAGTTCAATCTTCAACTAATAAAATGAATTTTTAAGAAAGTAGTTCTACTATCAACAAAGTAGTTCAATTTTCGAATTAAAAAAAAGAATTATTAACAAAAAATGCAATGTTGAAATGTTCTCTAAAAACGTGCAATTTTCAACCAAAAGTGAAATAGTTAAATTTTCAGTTAAAAAATGAATTTTCAGTAAAACAGTTAAATCTTTAATCAATAAAATAAATCTTATAACAAAGTGGTTTAACTTTCAAACTAGCGGAAAGATTGTAAAGTCTGTAGTTAGCAGCTATTTAAAATGTATTAACCCTAATGTGTTGTTCAATAGTGATATATGGGACTTTGAGAGATTAATTAAATTCTATTGATTTCCGCCTGAGTTTATCTTGAGCAAGTAGTCTGTGGGAAAGAAGTTTCTTGTTTTGGCAAATACCAACCCCAAACTCAAAGCTTTCCCCTCTGCGTGCACGATAATGTTTGCACGGTTTGTGTACCTTATGTTTTCGTTTATATTAATTAGGACTAGGTTTAACTCCCGGCCATAGAAAATTAAATGAACCTGACTCTAATTGCTAATGTCATGCAAACGAACAAGTGCACTAGATAACATCTTGCTAGATCAATGTTAGCTGAATAAATAATGTCCCACCTGAATTAGCTGTATTTCACATGAATTTCTTGTACATCAATGATTTAGTCTTGTACGTCAATTATTTATTCTTGCTTCAGAACCTATTATCAATTATTAAAATAAATAAATAATAATGAATCAATTTTGATCTCCCTATACCTGTTTGCTCTACCCCCACTATCCGACTTCCCCTAAACCAGCTGAAGGACCACCAGACTCCTGCCGCCGGCTGGTATCTGGCGAACCCTAAGCTGCACGAGAGGAAGTTGGGTAGTGGGGGTAGAGCAAGCAGGTAGACGGCGATCAAATGGGCATCACCCGTATTTTTGAACTCGCCAAGTCACAATGCAGCGAGTCAATCACCATATTTTATTTCTTTAAGTGGAAACTACTCAACCCACTGTTTCCTAACCAGTCTTTACCAAATATCGATTATCAGAAAATTATTTATATTCATTTATTTATAAAATTTTAAGCATTTTATGACATCACATGTTATAGTTCAGACCCCTAGCAATATTAATCAGAAGCATACATATTTTCAGAGCCGCCTTTTTCTGTGTAAATAAGTCGCGGTATATTTTTTCAGCATAATCTCAAAATGGTTTGTTTCATTTTTCTCATTTCCTAATGGAATAAGATGGCTCAAGCTTTTGGAAGCAGAGTGTTTACATTTATTTTATTCATCCCTAAAGTAGAATACAAATGGCTCTGCTGGGTTTTCAAATAATAATATTGTTTTACATTATCTATAGTAGGTCGCGAAACCTAAATTTTGAACTTCATAGGAATGTAGCGAGATATAAATTATAAACTAGTATGTTGCAAGTATATAATATATATCTCCTTATCACGACCACTAAATTATTGAACATAATAAATCCTGAATTTTCTCTCTCCGTATAACGATCCTAAAGAGGAGAAGTGCAAGGGTGCCAGAATTCGCTCTCGTCTTCCCCAGAAATCGCGGCGTCGTCTTTTTTGACAATCTGTTTCCTTTTTCTGCGATAGATTTTGCGAACGTTGGTCGTAAAAATGATTTATGGACCATGTATCATCGTCGAGCGTGGCTCACTTACATTTTCCAGATGAAAAACTTGTTTCATTCAATTTTTTTTTCGCTGAAGTATTTGGTTTAATTTTTTTATACTTTCATTCTTCCTTTTCTATAAATACTCCTTTTTTCATTTCAAGAGCGGTCATTTTGTCGACTCTGTGAGTAGTACAATGACTTACTTTGGCTGGGACAATGTTTTTGTTTAGCAGATAATATGACTTGCATTAAATTAGTTGGTAATGGTTTCTGTGATGCTGCAGAACCTAGAATGATTTGTGATGTAGTAGAATTGAGAGACGATTCGAGGGTTGGGTCTAATTTTCTGAAACAATGGAGCGAGCGCATCAGGGGTCAAAGATGCAGCAGCTGCGTCACCGGAAAAACTCTAATCAAAATCTAATTTTGGGATGTTAACAAAAGAATTTATTCGAGTTTAAATTTAACCGAACAGTTGAATTTACAACCAATTAGTTGAACTCTCAAGAAAAAATAATAAATTTTAACAAAAGAATGGTATTTTTCATGAAATATTTCAATCACCTAAGATGGAAATTCCATTTTTAGTAAAATTTTCATACAAAAAATTATTCTTCAACTAAAAAAGAAAAACAACAAATTTTCAACAAACTCGTTAAATTTTCAACTAAGTAATTAACTTTTCTACCATAAAAGACAAATTTTCAAACAAGAAGGACCTATTTTCAAGAACAACAAAAAACAGGTAAGTTTTCTCGTTAGATGTCTGATGTTTCAGAACAAAAGTTGACTTTTAAACACGCAAGGTGCAATTAAAAAAAAAACTAATTTTAAATCCAGGAAGTTTCATTTACAATCAATCAGTTAACCTGTCAAAAAATAAGAAGAATTTTCAACCAAATAGTTCATTTTCAACTAAAAAATATGAAGTTGGAACCAAAAAATATGAAATATCAACAACAAAAAGATTACTTTTCTAGCACTAAAGATGAATTTTTAGTCCAAAAGAAAGAATTTTCAACTAAAGAATTAAATTTTCGGCCAAAAAGATTAATTTAAACATCAACCGAACCAGATTAATTTTCAAACAAACAACGAAAAATCTAATGCTGAAATTTCAACCGAACGAGATTTTGAGTTTAAAACAAAAGCTAATAAAAATAAATAAAAAGAAAAGAAAATTGTCCAAAATAGTTTTAGAATTTTAAAACCAAAAAGATAAATTTTCGAACAATAAAGATACATTTTTAACATGATTGTTGATTTTCAATAAAAGAATTACATTTTCAACCAAACCGTAAAATTTTTAATCAAAAGAAGTTAATTCTGAACCAAAAATATATTAGTAGCTTTTTTAAGTAAAAAAAAAAGAACTTGCAACCAAAAGTAGTCAGAGATTCTTATTGGGTTTGATTAATTCAGCTTGCAAATTAGCGGAAAAAAACTAGAAAACAAGGAGGAAAAGAAAAAGTTTCATGAAAACAAGGGGAAAAAGAAGAATTGCAATTCTTCTTTCTCCCCTTGTTTTCAAGAAACTCCTAGATATAAGGGTAGAAGGGCCGAACTTCGGAAATGCGTTTCATTGGCTGAAACTAATTACGTTGGCTTAACTCATCTCTATAGAAGATTACGGTCCAGTTCGATTCAGAAGTGTGTCAAAATCCATGTTTAGCATTTTTTCTAGAATTGTAAGTACTTTTTGCCTGTTCTTTTCACGATTTTATAGAGCTAAGTAACAGCTCGAGAGTACTTTCTTGTTTGCTTTTTTAATCAAAAAATAAAAAATTTATACAACTCTTTTTGTGTCAATATTTTCGTTTTTTACGAATAGCAGTACATTGAGAATATTTTCTCTCGGTGGTTGTTGCTTCTTTCAGGATGTTTCTTTCATAGTTCGATAGAGTTAGGTTAACAGTTCAAAAGTAATTTTTTTTCTTCAATTTGTAAACAAAAAAAGGTTTATTTGTAGATGGTTGCTGATTTTTAAGTGCTACTTTCGCGATTCGGTAAGGTTATTAATAGATCAAAAGTGCTATCAAAAAAACTTAGCTGCATTAAAGTTAGACACAAAAAAAACTTTTCTGTGTCTCCTGAAAAATTAGAGTTTTTGCGCTCAGGCTTTTATGCTTCAGGACCCTTCAATATAAAAAAAAAACGATGGAAATTTTAGTGTTTAAAGCCTGGCATTGTTTTGGCCATCCTGTTCGCTCCAATGATCCTAAAGCACTTGATCCAAGGAATCCACTCATCGATGCATAGTACGAAAAAACTTATGCATAAAAAAGCAGAACCGGTTTATTGACTTTCAAAGAGCACGCCGTGAGAAATATATACACGAAAAGAAAAAGAAGCCACAAAAAACTTCCGTTCTCTCAAATCTTGACTTTCTTGAACTTCAAGTATGTAGTATAGAATATAAGATGTCGATCATTGAAATCTGCTCGAAATTTGAATAGATATAGGTTCTTAAACCATATTCGAATGGAAATTTTTCTTGATTTATACATGCAAATTTGTCTACTAGCGAACAAAAATGATAAGTTGTGCCAAATATTTAGTTGGTAACATATAGCACCGCTATTTTTTTAGTTGAGACAACCATTTACTTAGATGCTGGTACTAATTGAATAGTCATAGGGACTAATGGAATTATTGTTCCAACTAATAAAATAGCAGCATCAACTAATAAAATAGCAGTTCCATATCTTACTAACTATAATGTTGGACCAAAAAACAATTTTCTTTTAGTGCTTATTCATTCCATCAGGATAGATACACATTCAAACCTTGTTTCAAGCAACTATTGGAATTGTTGTGCCAACTAATAAAATAGCAGTACCATATCTTACTAACTAAAAAGTTGGACCAACTAACCACTTTTTCCAGTGTTCGATATGAAATTTTATTCGAAAGCAAAATGCCAATTTTCGTGAAAATATTTTTTTACTGCAAAGTATTGTCAAGAAGAATCATACAAATAGTAAAAGGTTTTATGCGCTCATACTCGTAAAAGCGATGCCCTAGATGAATTCCGGCCGGAATCGGATTGGCGATGGTGATACTTCCAGAGGACAAATTTCAACTGAAATTGAAGATATCGACCTCATGGGGGCTGCAATAACAAGATATACTCGAAAATCACCAAAATTTCCCAACAGCAATTCATAAATTAAGCGATAATCTAGGCACGGGAAATAAAGTCGAAATCGAATTGAATTGAGATTGTAGGTATATTTATATTGATATCATCACCCTCCCTGCCCTTTCAGAGATTCGCAATCGAGATTGGCCGACTGAGGGTAAATAGAGAGAGCGGCAGGAAACGGGCAGCGCAGGCCGTGCCAGATGTCCTCTGAATGAGCCATTGCGCCCGATTAAACAAGAGTGTACGGGCGGCATAAAAAAGCAGAATAAAAAATTATGGACTGCGAGAGGTGAGAAAATCTCGGAAATTAGGCGTCCCGCTAAACTTCATTTTCCAAATTCCCTTCTCTTTTTCCTCATTTTTCCCTGTCCAATTTTTCATTCTATAAGGGTTCGTCCATATATTAGGTAACGCTTTTCTGGACGATTTATTGCCCTCTCCATCCCTTAGTAACACTGCCGTATCAAATGTCCATTCCCACCACTTATTGTTATGTAACTTTCATTAATAAAAATTAATAAAAAGTAAAAGTTTTGAAAATTTGAATTTTTGATGTTTACAATTTTCAATTTCAAATAATAAGATAGAATCCAATTTGTGGCCAAAAACAAATTTGGATGAGTTCGAATTTTTTGAAGTATCATAGAGAATCTTTCATAAAAGGAATAAAACAATTTCAGATTGAAGTTTAATAATTTCTTATTTATTTTGTCCAAAACAGTTGCATCTTCAACTAAATAGTGGAAAGCACTTTCATTTTCAACCATATAGTTGATTTTTCAAGTCTAAAATGTTGAATGTTTCAGAAAGCAAATTTTCTACAGCCTAAATGAATTTTCAAACAAATAGTTAAAGTTTCGATTTAAAAATAAGAATTTTATACAAAAAAAAACAAAAGCTACATTTTTAGTAAAAAATTGGGTTTTTAACAAACAAAACAAGAGAATTTTCCAACCAAAAAGACGCATTTTCATCAATGATAGACTTTTTAAGCTAAATAAAGGAAAATGTTATCCAAATTGTTGAACATTGAAGCCTAAAAACGAATTTTCAAAACAAAATGGTTAAATTTTTAACCAAAGAGGTAAATTTTCCAATGCAATGTTGAACCAACCATGAAATAAACAAATTGGTTATAAAGTAATTCAACTTTTAATCAAATATGAATTTTACAACCTTAAAAGACGGCTACAACAAATAAAGATTTTTTAGCCAAAAAAGAAAATTTGCATCCAAATTGTTAAACTTTCAAGCCAATAGACGATTTTTCTGTATAAAAGTTTATTTTTAAATTAATAGATGAATTCTTAACCAAAAATGGAAAAGTTACATTTTCAGTTTAAAAAAATTAATTTTTAACCAAAAAGGAAATGAATTTTCAACTTAAAGGTGAACTTTCAATAAAAAATAATGTTTTACCAAAATAGATTATTTTTTAATTAAAAAATATAAATTTTAAATAAAATAGTTCAACTTTCAATAAAAGAGATTAATTTTCATCTAAAACTTTGAATCTTTAACTACAATAGTTAAATTTCGAGTGAAAGAAATTAATTTGCAGCAAGACAAAAATTAATTTTCAACTGAAATTATGATTCTTCATCAAAGAAATGATTTGCTAACAAAGATCTTTAACCTCCAACCAAATATGAATATTTTTTAACCAAATGGTTATATTTTTACCCCCAAAAAGATAAAAATTCTACTAAAATGGTAGAACTTTCTACCTAAAAAGAAGAATTTTCAAGTGAAGCGGAAACAACTGCAAAAAAAATATATTAATGCAAGGCAAGTTAATGCCTGACAAGAATATTATATCAGAATGGTCGCAAAACTTTATTTTCAAAATTCCCTCATTTTTTCCTGATCAATTTCATATTTCCCCTAAATATTTATATTCAAATGACAGAATCAGAAAATGGAATAAAGAAATTTTAAATAAAAAGTTAATACTTTCAAATTTATTATCCCTAAAAGTTATTTAAAGGCCTGTTACAGAAATTCCCTGACTTATGTAAGTTTTTTTGTACAAAATCCCTGACTTTTCCTGATTTTCCCAGACCAATAAAATTCTCGGATGAGAGGTGAGAAAATGGCGAAAATTAGACATCACTATAGAAAAGTCAAGACAGCTTTGACTCTGCAAAAAGCAGAGAGGGAAAGGAATTGCATGGCTAAGAAAACCACCACCAAGAAGGGACAAGAAAATTACTCTGACTCATAATTTACGAGCAGGACTTGTAAAGACCAGAGATTTTCCTCCACCGTTTTCGTCGGGAGCTCGTGAATCGTAACACGAATATGAACTCATAATTTCAATAATTATCGTGCATCACGCGATTTTCGCCATTCACAACCAATGATAAAATCTCTCCCTTTCAATTATTATTACACACATAAAAATTATAGGTTCCGCGAAGTCAAATTAAAAGTTATGTCTCAGGTGGATAAGCGTTTTTACGATAACGCTTCCCAGACGTAGTAACAATCAAAAATGGCATTAAAGATGGTCTATCTGTTTAAGGCGAATGTTATTAGTCAAAACTGTTGTAGTAAATTCAAATGGGTATTTCTTGCTGAATGTAAATTTTCCTTAATATATTCTCTATATTAACCTTTGAGTGTGGTTGTGCGGTCTCATAGACCCCACAGATCGCCGGTTTAGTTTTTAGTTGTCGTTCCACCGATGTAGGTAGACAACGTGTGGCCCTGCATGTACCTGGCGAATAATATCAATTGAAAGCTCGTAGTTTACAATTTAGAAATTACCTTGATTCGGATACGGAACGCGACCGTTTCAAAAAAATGTTACGTCCCGGTTATTCATAATTTGAGGAAAAAGTGATAAATTAGTAAGTACATGTGGCCGTGCGGTCGCTCAGACCGCACAATGCTAATGGCGTGTGAGACTCAAATGTTGGTAATAACGTCTATATTAAATCTTTAAAAACTTACGAGGACCTTAAAGTAGGAACTGAAGATGTGAAGAAAGAACTCACCTGTAACAGAAAAGAAAATTTCACGTTAATTACTCGTACAAATCTCTAGGAAATATTGAAAAAGCTGTGTAACCTGGCATGCATTTTTTATTTGATATCCATTGCCTTTCCCTAAATATCAGACAATTTAAGCTTTTAGATTCCCCTGTGAATGAATGCAAATAAAAATACTTTCATAATCGCTAAGCGTGAGAGCTTTGCGTGATATCTAAATGGGGTTGTCAGTGGTCTGAAAGAATGTTCGCGCACACTCGTTTTATTTGTCTATATAAAGGCACGGCACTTAATGAATCTCTAATCAAGCATATCTCAGAATCAGGATTTTTATTCTAACAGGACGAATTAAAAAAAAGTTGAATTTTTGCCCAAAAAAGATGAGTTCAAAATAGTTGAATTTTCAACAAAACAATATACAAGTAAAGTTTGAACCAAATAGTGGATTTTTTTACCAAATAGCTCAATTTAGAAGCTCCAAAAATGTATTTTTAACCAAAAAGATTAATTTTCTACGAAATATTTTATAATAATATTTTTTTGCTTAAATAGACTATCTTTCAAGAAAATGGTTAAGTTATCAAGGTACAAAGTCCAATTTCTTAGGAAAGAGTCAACTTTTAAACCAGAAAAATAGAATTTTCAATAAAAAAAAGTTCTTTTTCAATCAAGAAAGATCAATTCTCAACTAAGAGATAAATTTTCAGTTAAAAAAATATCAATTTCAACACAAAACAAGTTTTTTAATCAGTTCAATTCAGCTAAAAAAGACAAAAAAATTTTCAAATAGTTCAATTGTCAACGAAAAATGGAACAGCTATATCTTCAGATAAAAAATTTATGAGGCTACTTTTTCCACAATAAATTAACTTTAAACAAAATAGTTGAATTTTCACCTAAAACGGATTTTCAGTTATAAAAATTAATTTTTAAAACAAACAACTAATTTTAAATCAAAGAAATGAATTTTCAATCATGAGGATTAATTTTCTATAAAAAGAGATTAATTTCCAAACAAGATACAAGTCTTTTCAACTAAACAGTAAAATTTTCAACTAGATAAGATTAATTTTCAACTAAGCATGGAATAATTAAATTTTCAGTTCAAGAAATTAATTTTTTACCAAAAAAATAATTTTTTTTAATAATTCAATTACGACCATAAAAAAATGCTAAATAAAAGTTATGAATCATCAATGAAACAAATTAATTTCTAACAAAGCAGGTCTCTTTTAAAATAAGTAGGTGAATTGCCCACCAAAAAAGATTCATACTCAACAAAAAATGTAATTGTTAATATTTGAACAAAAAAATGTGAATATCAAACAAACAACAGTTGAATTTAACAAACAAGACAAATTTTTAACAAAATAGTTGAAACATGAACAAGATGAGATTAATTTTCAACGGAACAGTTGTAGATCAAATAAAACTATGGGGTGGTCCTGGCAACGAGCAATCCTCTTCAGCAGCCTACACAAAATAAAGGCATGACCAGTTTGATAAAGGTAAGAAAATGGGTCGGCCCTGCCCATTTAGTAACAACTAAGCATTCATAAACCCGAGTGTGAATCAAAGTGTCTTCCCATTGTTAGTTGGACGGATCAATAGTATTGTCTTGTCTTAACTGTCTGGACTACTAACATGTCTTACTTCTTTTGGTTGGACTGATCTATAGTATTGCCTTAATTGGATGGACTACTGAAGTATCTTACTTTTATTGTTTAGCCTGATTGTCTTGTCTTCATTAGCTTCAACTACCAAAGTGTCTGGCCTTTTAGTCGGTTGAGCTGGTCTATAGCATTTTCTTAATTTTCTGGACCACTAAATTCTCTTGATTTTGTTGGTTGGACTAATCTACTCATATCTTGATTAGCCGGTCTACCAGTCTCTTGATTTTTTTGGTCGGACTGGTCTATAGTCATGTCTTAACTGGCTGGACTCTTGCTTTTGTTGGTTGAATTGATCTATAGTATTGTCTTAACTGGCTGACTACCAACATATCTTGCCTTTGTTGTTAGGACTGATCTGTAGTTTTATTTTCATTAGCTTAACTAAAAAAATGTCTTGCTTTTAATTGTTGGACTGATCTATTTGGATCTTAATTAGCTGAACTACCAAACATCTTTGGTAGTCCATAATGTCTTTTGCCTTGTTTATTTTGAAATATCTTCACATTGTCAGGGTAGTCCTATTACTCCTCTCAGTGACTGGAATGATTTTTCCTTTGACAATTTGTCTGCTCTACAGTCTTGTATTCATTGACTCAAATGTCTTCTACCCTCAATACTTCAAAGAATATTTACATTTTCAGGCCCCATATGGTCTCACCTATTATTGCCAGGACAGCGCAATTTGGTTGTCCTCATTAGCTGGAGTGGTCTTGTCAGTATTTCCAGTACTGTCAGTGATTGTGTTGATCACATTTAATATAAATATCTGCACTTGATCAAATCCTATCTACTATCCTCCTATCTCGGAAGCTTTTGATTTTTAGGACTGATGCATATTGTGAATTTCTGATCTGGAGATTATGAACTATATTATATTGTGACATAGAGTTTATCTAATGTTACGCATCGAAATAACGTGACATTTGACTTTATAAATTATGTATGAAACGTTTGTGGTCACCTTGGACATCGAATAGACATTACTATCAGATATTGGTAACGTTACGTGATGGATATCTCATAAAAAGCGATCGCCGCTCAGCTAGTGTAGACGGAATTCATTTAAAAGTCATACCGAATCAAAATTCAAAATAATGAATTGAGATCACAGGAAATAAAAGCTATAACGTAGCTAGAGTTTTCTCATGAAACTTTGGCCAAGTGGAAAGTTTAATTGAACTGAAAACGTTTCGAAGTTTGTTTTGTTTGAAATGCCACTGTTTGGTTGAAAAGTAATCTGTTTTGTTAAAGATTCAACTTTTTTTTCGTCTTTTCAGATGAATTCAATTGCTTTTGATTTAAAATAAAAACATTTGATGGTCAAAATATCAACCGTTACGTTTTGCGTTGAGAATTAATTTTTTTCTTGGTTGAAAATGAAGTATTTGGTTGAAAATTGAACTAATATGTTTAAATTAATTTTTTTGTTGTTAAGGATTCATAATTTAAGTTGAAAATTCAACATTTTTTGTAGAAAAATAATCTTCTGGGTTGAAAATTAATCTATTTCAATGCAAATTATACTAGTTGGTCAAAAGTTTAACTGCTTTGATAAAAATGTTGACAAACGCCATAAAATGTTTTATTTTCAGGGATTTTATACATTGACTTGATGAAATTTTGATTACATTAACTTTGATGAAGTTGTTTGAAATTGCTGTTATTTCTTGACTGAAAAATATTTTTTGGTTAATAATTTAACTAATTTGTTGATCTTTTTTTAGTATAAATTTAATTTTTTGTTAAAAATTCCACTGTTTGGTTCTCCATAATTTGAAATCAGTTGAAATTTGAATTCATAAGTAAAAATAACTGATTCGTAGCTAGAATCCAGTTTCTTATTGAAATTGGTAAATATTTTAACCTATTTAAATCTACATATTTCAAAATAATCTGATTTGTTAAAAAATCATCTCTTTAGTTTAAAATTGATCTTTTTAGTTAAAAATTACATACTTGGGTATCATCCATAAACAGCGTTACCAATTTTGGGAAATTTTTTCATCCCTCTCCCTCTACCTAGCTGACAACCTTTGATTTGTTTATGAACTCTGTGTGGTGACTTTCGGTAATAAATCAACGATGAAAATAAAAGAGTGATTTTCAAAGTAAGCATTGGAATTCGCCTGATGCAAAACAGTTCAATTGCCAAATCAAAAATATAACATTTTGATAAAAAAAACTTATTTTATACAAAAAAATACGAATTTCCAACAAAATGCAAGAACTCTCAACCTAAAAGTTGAATTTTCAACAAAAAAGACGGATTTTTAACAAAATAATCTAATTTTAACAAAAAGTTGAATTGTCACTTAAAAAATAACCAATTTCGACCAAAAATGGAATTGCTAAATTTTCAAATACCAAAGTAATTTTTCAACAACAAAAAAAAGGAATTTTCAACAAAACAGTTCAATTTCCAAACAAAGAGATGACTTTTTAAGTAGAATTTTGAATCGCCAACAAAAAATACATTTATAAGAAAGTGGTTTAACTATAAAACCTAGCTGTTAATTTTTTTTAAGAAAAAGGATTAATTTAATACCAAAAAGATGAATTTTTAACCAAATTTAAGAATTCTAAACCCAAAACTTGATTTTTCAACTAAAAAAGATAAATTTTTAACAGAATTCAAGAATTTGAAACGCAAAGGTTTAATAACCAACTAAAAAGAAAAATTTTGAACCAAAAAGTTAAAGTTTCAACTAAAAAAGATGAATTTTGAAACAAAAAGATTAATTTACTACCAAAAAATACGAATTTTCAACAAAATTCAAGAATACTTAACCAACAAGTTGAATTTTCGACTAAAAAGAAGAATTTTTTAAACAAAAATAATAATTTACCACCAAAAAAGACGAATAATTCAACCGCTGTCAACCAAAAAGTTGAAGTTTCAACTAAAAAAGATTAATTTTTAAATAAAAAGATTAATTTTCTGTCAAAAACATTCAACGTCAGGAAATTTCCTAAAAACTTTACCATATGTACTTTTAGAAAAAAATTCTTAAAATTCAAAAAGATAACGGGTAAACGTTACTTTTGCTTCGACCCCCCCCCCCCCCCCCCCCCCCCCCGCCCGTTACCAACCGTAGGTTTGACCCCCCACCCACCCACCAACACCATTATTAAAGTTGTAATGTAGTTTATGGGCGATCCCTTGGTTGAAAATTCATGTATTTCTTTTAAATTCTTCTTTTATAGTAGGAAATTAATATTCTTGATTGAAAATTCATCCCTCTCATCAAAGGTTTAACAATTTGGTTAAAATTGCATCTGTTTTCGTGAAAATGAAATATTTTTATTTGAAATGTAATATTACTTTCGTTGCATACTTGCTTCTCCTGAGGACTCTCATTATCGTGCCAGGTATACGTTTTCTCCTGTCAGTGTACCTACATCTCAAGGGTTTGGATAGGAAATTAGACAACTTGGACTCATTCGGCTTATTCCTCGTTGGCTCAACCCACTACGAATTGAGGATCGCTAAATAATTTCTAATTTAAGTGCAAAGTTTCGTAATTTAAATGAATTAGCAATTATTATACAAGGAGTGTAAGATAATCTAAGAAAAAAAGGTCGCGTTGACAAGGATTTAATCAAGCAATGAAGCCCCTTTGTTAAAATTTGAATCCATTACTTTTTACACTCGAGTTTCTCTTGCCCTTTAGCGAGTGGAGGTGGAATAGCCTCATAATAGAGCAAATATTCAACCCGACGTTAGGAGATTGCCAATTATATGAGCGTTTATGAAATGTCCAAAACGTATCACCGCCGCAGGGAGGATAGTGGGAGCAGATGTAATTTTATATTCATGAATCGTGTTCCCTTTGTGTATTGTGCTACATTGAAAATGCCACTGCTTACGCGTGCTTCGCGTGAGTAAGTCTCTCAGAGCTTTAATACCAAAATGCTAGCTGAGAGACAGGGATATAAATTACATTGTTTATTGAACTTGTGGTATGGAATTGTCATTCGGGAAACTCTGAGAAGACCCTCGCCGCGTTGAAGTGTTTCGTGGGAATCCTCTTCACTTTATAAACTTATTACGAAGCTTTCAGTACACATAGTAGCGACCATCTGTTACGAGAAAACATAACATGCCCTCAGGGAATTATGGCAATGTTATTACGCCTTTCATTTTCCTATTGGAACAGTAATCTCGTCGTTAAACACGTGCAATACATATACGATGTTTAGCATCTGATTTACGTTATGTATATTGATTAATTTTTGTATATTTTGTATTTTGCATTTTGTATATTGATTAATTTTTCACGAAAATAGGAAAATCAATTTTTAAAGGTAAAATAAACCATATTATATTGCATTTCGAAAGGATGAATCTTCAGCAAAAAGCTTTTCCGCAATCAAGAAAAAGGATTTTTCAGACAAATAGTTTAATAAAAATAAAATTAATTTAAGAGTAAATATTTATATTTACAACCAAATAGTTGAATTTTCAAACAAAAGATGTAAATTTTTTATTAAAAAGAGAGGATTTTTCTACAAAACAGTTGAGTCTTTAAACCATACAGTCAAATATTTTATACAATATAGTTGATTTAAAAGTAAGCCCGAGAAGATGAATTTGCAAACAAAAGAAAGTACAAAAAAACAATTAAAAATACTACAAAAAATATTAAATTTCAACCAAAAATAGTTACATTTTTAACCAAACAATTTAATTTTCATCTAAGAAAGTTGAATTTTAACTAAGAACTTTTCGAACAAAAAGGATGTTTTTTAACAAAATAGTGAAATTTTCAACAAAATTATTAAATTTTTAAACAAACAGTTGAATTTTTAACTAAATGGTTCAATTTTCAACCTACACAGAAAAACTTTCAACCGAATAGTTTAATTTAAAAAAAGTTAAATACAAAATACACTGTTGCATTTAGAACTAAATAGTTAAGTTTTGCAATCAAAAGGTATGAATTATAAAACAATATAACTTCAATAAAGAACAGCAGCATTTGCAACCAAATAGCTTAATTTTCAAACCAAAAGACGATTTTTAAAAAAGACGATTGAATTTTTATTGCAAAATGATGAATTTTTTATCCAAAAAGACGAATGTTAAACAAAACAGTTCAATTTTGAAAAAGAAAGATGACTTTTTAATAAAATAGTTTAACTTTTAAATAAAAAAATACTTTAATAACCAAATAGTTGAGTTCTCAACTAAAAACAATCAGTTTTCATCCAAACTTGTAATAGGTAAACTAACAGTATAAAAAAAACAACTATTTTTCTACGAAATAGGTAAATTTTCATCCAAAGAGATAAATCTTTAACTAATAAAATAAATTTAAAACAAAGAAGTTTAACATTTAACCAAATAGTTGCATTAAAAAAAAAGTTGAATCCTTAATGAAAAATGCAATATTTTAATTTTTAACTAAAAACGATCGATTTTTAGCCAAAAGTGGAATACATCAATTTTTAATTAGAAAAATTGATTTTCAACCAAGGAGAAAACGAATTTTTAAGAAAATAGTGGAATTTTTAACCAACAGAGGTAAATTCAATATAAGAATCACTCAAAAAGATTAATTTTCAACCATAAAGGATAAAGTTTGAGCTAAAAACACTTTTCAATTAAAAAGAATTAACTTTCAACAAACACTAGTTGGATTACAACTGAGAACTGAAATTTAGTGATTGTGAATTCTCTTTTGTTAAAACTCTTTCGGCTTTAACGAACACACTCTCATCACGCGTCGCGTGAGAAAAAAGATTGAAAGAAAATTTTCAGATTTAATTCAAAAACAATTCTTTTATCAAACATTTCAACGTATTTTGTGTCTTTTTGTCCGAAAGTTGAATATGTTCATTTGTAATGTCATTTTTCACGATTATAACAAAAACTATGCGTCTTATCGAAAAATTACTTTCCAAAAATTTGTAGCTCTTTTTTAGATGGATAACTTTCGGTTTTTTTTGTAGCTTGTGTTATTTGTCGAAAAATGTCAACTTCTTATTTTTAATGTTTTTTACAAAAAAGAGGAATTCTTTGAAAGAGGAGAAAAGATATTTTTTGCGGGGTGTTATTTTCACCTTTTACAGTTTTATAATTGAGGATTGAATTAGGGAAGAGGGGTGAGTAAAATAGTTGAAATTGTATGCAGACGAAGAGGGTTTAATTAACATGACATTGACGACGATTCGAACGAATGACACGACCCCTGTCCCCAAACGCAGTTAAATATAGAGTTCGCTCGTTCATGTGTAACTGGAGCTTGATTCTTTCCCTCGTTCGTTTCGGATTTCGAATTTCGGTATCGACACGGATTAGGGATATTAAACGCTAATTTTTTAACGCTTGTCCAACTG
>NC_046665.1:86035832-86044939 GCF_010883055.1 Belonocnema kinseyi
TTGTCACTGATAGGAGTACACGTTGTGTAATAAAGGTGTGGCGTTAAAGATATTAACTGGTAACTCGTGGTGAATGGCACTCTGTGGTAGTACCTGATCCATTAACTCTAGCTAGCTTTTTTCAGTCTTTTTAAGTCCAGAAATATAACGCGCTTCTAAAATTTCACATAAGTATTCGATTAAGGGACCGTACTTAAATTACGCAAAAGTTCAAGGGGGAGGGGGTCGTGACATTTTGTTATGGTTTGTTACGGTAGGGAGGAGGGGGGTCCTTCACTCATATACGTAATTTTTGCAAATTCGCAAAAACTTTCTTCTGAAGATTATCTTTTTAGTTATACATTTTATAACTAATATTTTCATTATTTGCTATTTTTGCAAATTCGCCAAAACTTTCTCCTGAAGATTATCTTTTTAGTTATAAATTTTATTATTTGGCTGAAAAGTTACAATTTTTTTAAAAACAAATTATTTTTGGTTGATAATTCGACTGTTTTGCTCAAAATTTGTTTAATATTCATAAATATTCTTGCTGATAAGTCAACTGAAATATTTTTTGGATGAAAAATTTTTTCTGAAAATTTGTCTTCTGGATTTAAATTTTTAAAATTACTTCTTTTTTAATAAAAATATTCGATCATTCTGGAATAAAAATGCAACTGTTGTGTTGTAGATACAACTATTTTCCAGAAAATTTACTTTTTTTAAATTTAATGTTTTGGTGTCGAAAAGAAAACTGAAATTTTTTCTAGATGAAAATTCAACTGTTTGGTTACAAATTAAATTATTTCGTTAACAAGCCATACTTCTTGGTTGAAAAATCTATTGTTTTGTTGAAAATTTCACTATTTCGTAGAAAATTTACTTTTTGTTTAAAAATAATATTTTGGCTTTGAAAATTAACTGAAATCTTTTCTGGATGAAAGTTCAACTTTAAACAAAAAATTGATCGTTTTTTATTAAAATTTATTTTATTAAATTAAATTTTATTAAAAAATTATCTATTTCAGCACATCTGTTACAGTTAAAAAATTCATCCTTTAATCTTGAAAAGGCAACTCGAATCTTCTTTGAATAAAAACTCAACTATTAAAAAAAACAGTTTTTAATAAAAATTCATCTGTTTCAAGAGACATTTTTTCTCTATAAAAATGCAACTATTTGGTAAAGAACTGAACAATTTTGTTGAAGCATCATCCTTTTTGCTTCAAACGTCGTCTTTTTTTATAAAAAATCAATTCTTTTTTGAAGAAACTTATTTCTTGTTTAAAAATTCATGCTTTTATCGTAAGAAGTCAACTGAAATCTTCTTTTACATCAAGTTCAACTAATTTAGATATATTTTTATTTATTTCTAAAGTGAAAAATCTTTATTTGGTGAAAATTCGTCTTTTTGGGTTTAAAATTCTTTTTTATTGTATAACTTTTATTATTTGAAATATAAACTATGACACTTTTTTCTTTAAATTTTGTTGTTGTTGAAAATTCCAGTGTTTTGTTAAAAAGTCATCTTTTATATTAGAAAAGGGGGAGAAAAGGGAAAGAGTTAACCAAAACCATTTCACTTTTTCCTCATTCCTTATCCGTATTTTTTATGCTACTACGGAAAAAATATAGACCTTAATAAAAAAGGTAATTTATTCTAATACCCCATTTATTTGGTGAAATGATGATTGTTCTATAAAGAATTATTTTTAATAGTAAGCAACCTAAATCAGTTCATCCAATTAATAAACAGCCCTCATACTTTGTTGCATTTAGAGATCCTTTTTGCAATTAAAAGCTTCTTTACCCTCTCTCTTTATATTAAAAAGATGTCCATAAATTCTTTCTTTTTCTGACTTCTCTCATGATAAAGAATTTTAATATTATTTTAATTGAAATCGTGATTAAAAAATTTGTAGAATCACTCAGTAAAATCATTTTAAAAAATCCATTGAAATTACAAAAATCGTCTTTTTAAAGTTAACTGAAAATGTTAAAATACCTTCGAATCATATTTTGGTCTCCTTTGAGGTGATAGCCATAAGGTGATAGATCATAACAAAATTCCTAAAAAAACAAAATTTGGAACTTCCGTAGGGTCAGTTTTATCTTATATATTAACTGAAATATTTATGAAAGATTTAGAAAATTAGGTTTTTGAAAAAATTGATAATATACACCCAAGATGACAATTTACTGTTGAAATAGAAACTGAAGGAAGATTACATTTTCTATATATGACTTTAAGTAAAATTGATGAAGGACATATTATCACAGATTGGAACAAAAATGAATGATATATTCCGGAAGAAAACTTAGTTTTCTCTCTCATCACTCTATTCAAGATAAGATAGGAGTTACAATAAATTTTATAGATAGAGCTCTTAAATTATCATATCCAGTTTTTTTATGAAAAAAATTGAACTGTGTAACAAATTCTTTTTCTTAACCATTATCTTTTCGATTTTATTGAAAAACATGTGTATGTTAGAATAAATGATATAAAAAACAATACCAAAATAAAAAATAGGGAAGAATATAATACATTTAACAGGATTGTTCTAACTTATTTTGGAAAAAGTTTCAAGATTTTTAAATCGACGTTGGGTAAATTAGTTAAATTAGGTTTACACAGGGCACTTATGCTAATAAGGAGATATGAAAATCAAAGTAATTTTCAAAGAAGCCCTGGTGTTAGTGAGTCCTTTCAAAGCATAAATGTTATTTATAATTTTATAATACAAATATTAGTATAATATAAATATTAATATAATATAAATATTAACTTAGACGGTAGAGAATTACATTCTTGTTTGCAAACTTATGTATTTTGTTTTTCACTCCATTTTTAGTAGAAAAATAATCTTCTTGATTAAAATATAAACTTTTCGGCTTAGAGTTGAATTCTTGCTTGAAAATCCATTTTTTTAAGATTCATCATTTTAGTTGAAAATTCATCTAGTTGATTGAAAATTTAACTATTTTCCTAAATTTATAGGGGGGGGGGGGGTGTTATAAATGACCTTTTGTGGTTGAAAATTCATGCATTTTGTTGAGAATTTGTATTCGTTGTTGGAAAATTAGTCTTCTGCGTTGAAGATGCATCCTTTATGGTTCAAAATGCGACTGTTTTTTTTCTATTAGAAATTAGATTCGTTTTTGTTGAAATATTGTCTGTTACATGTTTCGTTAAGAATTCATTTTTTTTTAATCAATTGATTGCTTTAAACTTGAACCAATTGTTTTAGTAAATTAATTTTTTTGCTGAAATTTCATCATTTTAGTTGAAAATTCAACTGTTTGATCGTAAATTAAGTTTTGTGTTCAAAATTCATATTTTTCGTTTAAAAATTTAGCTTTTTCGTAAAAAATTCGTCTTTTTAGCTTAAAAATTCAACACTTTGTTGGAAATAAACTGGTTAAAAATTAACTTAATTATTAAAATTTCATATTTTCAGTTGAAAATTTATCTACTTTGGGAGAAAATTAATCTTTTTTTCTGAAAATTACAATATTGATATTCTTTATGAGTCGAATTAGAGAGTTTGATTGAAAATTCAACTATTTAGTAGAGAAAATTCATCTATTATGTTTCAAATCCATCTACGAGGGTACAAAATTATAATCTTGTCTGTTGAAAATTGATCTATTTGGTTCAATTTTATCTGTTTTGTTAAAAATTCGTATTTTTACGTTGAATTCTACTGGTTGATAATTCGTTTTTTTTTGTCGAAAATTAGTTTTTTAACTCTAAATTTAACAAATCCAGTTTTAGTTAAAAAATAATGCTTTTCGGTTTTAAAAATCCAACTTATGTATCACAGAGAACATTTATCAATCAATGAAAACAAAAAATTCCTTCAAAATGTGGAATTTTTAACCAAATAGTTAAATTTTCAACTAAAGAAGCTAAATTTTGAATAAACCAGGAATGGTTAAATTTTTAGTTCAAACCAATTAATTTTAAACTTAAAAAAAGGATTTACAACGAAAAAAGTTAATTTTTAACCAAATAGTTGAATTTATTTATCAAAATAGTTGAATTTTCAATAACAACAATAATTATTCAAATAAATCTAAATTTCCTGAATCGGAAAAATACGCATTGCCCAATTTATTATAAAAAAAAAAAATATTTCGTCCCCGAGAGATTCTGCGATATTACGTGTGGAACCGGTCTGATTTGAAATGTATTCGACCAAATAATAAAAATAACTTATATTGGCCATAAATCAAGATTTATTTGAAATATAATTATAATCACTTAAAATTACAATTTTAAATCGCAGCGAACCTTCTACCAAAATTGTGCACAAATGAGAATTAGCATAAATAAAATTACTCAAATGTTTTGTAAAAGAATTATACTTTAGAATAACCAAACTTTAAAAATCCAAGAAAAAGTTCTTAAAAAAAGTTCCTAGAAACAAAATCCCGGTTTTGAAATTAATTCACAGGTGGTTTCTAGGGTTTTCTCGATGTTCCAGTCAAATCACTACCATAGTGATAAAGAGATGTGAAAGTCTGATGGCAATACTTAAAGTTTCAACACTCTTCTTTTGAGCTTTCCTCTTCCCAGAGAAAATTGTAATTAATTCGAAAGACATTTAGTTGGAGGAAGGCAAAATCCTGTAAATGAACCATTTGCCACTCGAGTCCCCTCCTAAAGATCCCAGTCTTCATTTGTCTCCCGCATAAGGAAACTCTGAAAGAGTGCCAAATTAGGAAGCGTACCTCGAATCTTTTGAGAATACAGTTCTCTCAGAGTTGCTTCCGCTGCGGGAAATGAATTCCTCCCTACAATTTGATGAATGAATAAAGGGGCAATTTATTAAGACTCTGTGAAGTATGCGGAAAAGTTGAGTGTTGAGTTTCATTTTCACGGTGGGTGTTAGTTTGTCATTCTGAGATAGAGAACCTACACCTTTCAGAGTTTTGATTTAATTTATACTCCTTCCAGTAATAGGTCATTACAAAATTCGTATTATTCTGAAATAATAAGATACGCTAGCCTGTCATTTTCAAGAAAAGCGGTTTCAAAAAAGATCCACACACGTTATACTGACCGTAAAGCAAGAATCATTCAAGTCCAGGTTATATCAGGTTGTAGAGCTTCGAGTATGTAACCGGAGAGTCTCAGCTCGATTCCTGCGGCTTGCGTTTTTTGACATTTTTTTCTATTGTTTATCTTATTACTGTAGCACATTAGGACCGCATTTTAATTACGTATCGGATTATAGGCCCTTTCTAAGACCCCCCTCGCCTCTAACTTCGTTTTCAAAATTTCCTGATTTTTTATTTTGACGAATTTCTTTATTTTCCTGAATCATGAATATTCAAATACCTGCATTTTAACTTTGTGATACTTTCAGCATTGACTCTTTTATAACCGAAATAAAACAGCATTTCATATACAAATTTAACATTTTCAACTTTATTAATTTATTTTAAACAAAAAAATATATGTTCTACTATATAAGATAGCTTTCTAAAAAATGACTTGAATTTTCAAGAAAATAATTATATTTTCAATGTAATAGTTGGGCTTTCAACCTAAAAAGATAAATTCCCAATAAAATAGTGTTATAGTATATATTTCAATGAAAAATATAAAATTTATAAAAACAAAAAGAATTTTAAGCCCACAAAGACGAATTTTCATCATATAAAAATTTTTCACTCAAGAAAAAACCAAAATTGCTGAATGTTCAAGCCAAGAGACGAATTGACTCTACAAAAATCGAATTTTCAAACTAAAAATACGACTTTCTAACAAAAAATTAATTTTTGACGAAACTGATGTATTTTTAAGAAACAAAAATCAAATTTCAAACCACGAAAAACAGTTAAATTTTTAACCAAAGACGCAAGTCTTCAATCGAAAAATTAATTTAAAAAAATTTTTGAATAATTTTCAACAAAATAGTTAAAATTTGCACCAAAGAGATGAATTTTCAACTAAAAATATAAATCTTCAACCACAACTATTTCTTAACAAAATGATTGATTCAAATCTTTCAAACAAAATGGTTGAATACTCAAGCACAGAGGAATAATTTTGATGCAAAAAGTTGTAATTTCATAAAAAAAATAAAATTTCTAATAAAACATGAATTTTTAAATCAAAAAAATAAATTTTCTAAAAAATAATTAAATTTTCTGTTCAAAAAGATTTCAGTAGACTTTGCACAATCAAAATTTGAACTTCTAAACAAAAAATAAGATTCTACGAAAAAAAAAAAATTTTCCAATCCAAAAAGATAAATTTTTTAACAGAAAAGGATACATTTTTAACAAAATACTTGAATTCTCTACCAAACAGTTGCATTTGTAGTAAAACAAGAATTCAAACAATAAGTTAATTTTCTGATAAATAATAGACTTTTCAACCGAAAAGTATGACTTTTTAACAAGATTGTTCAGTTTTCAACTAAACATTTGCATTTTTGCCTACTGAAACAGGTCCATTTTTAAATCAAGAAGACAAATTCTCCAAAAAAGAGTTTAATTTTTATCCAAAAAAGATTTCAGTTGGCTTATCAACAACAAAAGATGCAGCCAAATAGGATGTCTTCTCAAGTAAATCGTTAAATTTTCAACTAAAAATAAAATTTATAACTAAAAAGATCCTTTTCACAATATTTAGATCAAAATTGGCGACTTTCATAGTCTGCGAAGCGTTTTGAAAATGGCGCTATGCAGATGAACGGGTACGATACTACTTTAATAACCCTAGAGTTTCTAAGTCTCTTACTACAAACATTGCTTCGAAGCTCTCGGATTTGTAATAGGAGGCTTTTAAACTCTATGGTTTGTGAAGTAGTTTCGTACCCGGACATCTGCATACTTATTACAAACTCTAGGGGTTTAAAGTAGTTTCATACCCGCACATCTGCATGCTTATTACAAACCATAGGGTTTGTAAGGTAGTTTCGTACCCGCTCACCTGCCTACTTATTACAAACACTAGGGTTTGTAATAAGTGGCTTGGAAACTCTAGGGGTTTTAAAGTATTTTCGTACCCGCACATCTGCATACTTATTAGCAAATTCTAGGGTTTGAGAAATAGATTTGTACCCGTACATCTGTATACTTATTAAAACCCTAGGGTTAGTAAAGTAGTTTCGTACCCACACATCTGGATGCTTATGACAAACCCTGGAGTTTGTTAAGTAGTTTCGTACCCGCTCATCTGCATACTTATTACAAACCCTAGGGGTTGTAAACTAGTTTCGTACCCGCTCACCTGCATACCGCCGTTCTGCAATGCTTCACAGGCCACGAAAGCCTTGATTTTGTATGTTCTTTCTGTAAAAAATAGTATACACGGCACGGGGCTCAATCCAGGCGATGTTAATATAGTAGTGGAGTTAGAGCAAGGAGATAGGACATGATAAAATGGGCACTGCCCATTAATCCAAAAAAATTGCAAAAAGTGTAGGTTACCCTTGTGAGAAGGGATTGATAGTTCTTGATGCAATAAGAAGAGAATCTGGGAAGAAGGGATAGAGGGACAGATGCAGTAACAGCAGCAGCAGCAAGTAGCGCGCGCGGATAGGAAAAGGAAATGCGGCACGGTAGATCGCGACATGTAAGTAATTATGCATGTGGAAGAGTGAGCTCACACCCCCATCCCCACACGCCAGGGCCTTCAAAGCGCTTTAATCTCGTCCACGATGCCGCTCTTGGTAGGTCGAAAGGGTTTTTGCGAATAATGACGCGACGCGCAACGACGGGCGCGTTCTCATTTACATTAAAAAGCGGAGGGCAAATAAATTGAGATTAGCTGGCCAACGCTACAGGGTACAGGACACCCCAAGGAGCCCTTTTTTCCTTCATCGTTGTATGTTTTCTGTGCGAGAGATACGTCTCAGTGCTCCAGCGTAATTCCTCGTAAAAAATAGGAGGAAAAGAGACTTTCTAGTTTCTCTCAGGAAATACGAACGTTTTCAAGAAACACTTTCAATTTAATGCGAACAGTTACTCTACATGGATGTAGAGAAACAACTCAAGACGAAATGCCTTTTGTCTTTCATTGATTTACCCTTGAGCACATGTTTTCTTTCTATAAAGATAAAGGTATTTTTTCTGTGTGAGGAAAAAATATATAGCTTTTTGCGTCCTCGTATCATGTTTGCGAATATTTATTGAATTGTTTGAAATTTTGGTGAACTTATTCTTTTCAAAAATGATTTTTCCTTGCTCTCGACTTACAGGTTGCTAAGTAAAAAAAGAACCTCTCTTGCTGGAAAAGACCTCAAAATGATCAATTCTTTCTAGTATGTATTTAAAACATTCTAACAGAACCTTTTTCTCACATTAATATATATATATATATATATATATATATTTGACAGATTTGAGGGATAATTTTAAAAACTCCAAGGATTTTAATAGATTTAAATAAATTAGAGACATTTTAAAGAAGTCCAAAGATTTAGTCATTTCAAAGGTTTTCAAAGTCTGTTATGGTATCTTTAAAGATTGCAAGGAGTTTTAAAGCGATTTTAAGGAATATCAAAAGGTTTCAAAACATTAAAAATATTTAAGGGTATTTTAAAATTTCAAGAATTTTCAATCGATTTAAATTTAAAGTCATTTTAAAGGATTTCCAAGATTTTACGGTATTTTTAAAGATTTCGAGGAATCTTAAAGAGAATAAAAAGATTTTAAGGGGTATCAAAAGATTTCGAAGAATTTAATATAGTTAAGGGTATTTTGGGACTAAAAAGATTTTTAAACATGGTATTTTTAAAGATTCCAACAAATCTTATAGAGATTTAAAAGATTTTAAGGAATATAAAACAAAATTTAAAGAATTTGAAATATTTGAGGGAATTTTAAATCTACAAGATTTTTTAATCGAGTTTAATAATTTCAAGGTATTTTAAAGGATTTCAAAGATTTCATGGGTTATCAAAAAATTTCACAGAATTTGAAATATTTAAGGGTATTTTAAGACTCCAAGATTTAGCTTATCTTACTTTCCCATTCCGATTAAATAATATTAGTCTGGGAAAAATTGAATAAAGAAAGTAAGATTACAGACATTAGGATAAGCGAGTGGAGGGGAAGTATAGGGTATCAGGTAGGGTAGGGATTTGAATGATTGCGAAGAGGGG
>NC_046665.1:86045039-86053941 GCF_010883055.1 Belonocnema kinseyi
AATTTTGAGGAATTAATTAATAAATTATTTATAATAATATAGAAAAGTTTCATAGATACAGAGTGATAATTTTTCGTCTACATTTTCACGCAAAATTCTGCGTTGGATTTCAGTATGTTGTTTCCACTACACTCAGTGGTAATTGCGAAAATGCGCGAGAAGGTAGTCCATAATATACGCATAATGCGACATATGCCTCGGCGTCACGGTATGTTACTTAGCAGGGGTCGGGAGAGTTGGTGGGAGGGGTTGGGGGTTGGGGCGGGGGAGGATTTATTCAGCTTAAAGGACTCGGGAAACGAAATAACACGCTCCGTGGAGAGCAAGAAAATGATTTACCTCGGGAAAAGAGGTGCTTCTGAAGTCCCTTTTCCTCGCGGAGCGTCGATCTTCTAGCATTCCTCTGTCTTAGCGGTCGAGTTCCGAAATGCCTCGTTATTCTGTGACAATGGCGAGATTTTTTACGCGCAATAATCATGGTAATACCACCAACAGATCTTCTTCTCGAGGTGAATTTTATGATCCCTCCGTATTGCCCTTCGACTGGATTCGCGTTTATTCTGCGGTAACGAGTGTTTGACGGCTTTTTTTCCCAACGATATTCCCGTTTTAAGTTCAAATCCTGATTGCTTTTCGCACCCGAAACTGCGCCATCCGGGAAAACGTACGACTGACTAGACGAGAGAAATGTCTTTTGGGGACCGACGAAGATTGAATTTCTCTGCTGCGAAAAGAAGAAACCAATCGCTCCTCGAAATGGCGATGTGATGAGCAAAGGGTGACGTGTGAGTCTCCTGCGAATCGAATCTTTATAAAAATACTCGACTCCCTCTTCTTATTGCTCGATAATTTCTTAGATGAGAATTTCGAAAGTTCACAGTTATTTCCATTATATTGCAGGCCTCGGATAGGGATGTGGGTCAACAAACGTTTCACAATATATTAATTTGAATTCTAAACGCTATAAATTTATAACATTTCAATTAAAATTATTTTATTCTTAACAAAATAGATGAGTTTTTAATCAAACAGTTACATTTTCTACAAAAGGGTGCATTCACAACTTAAATGATGAATCTTCTACCATAAAAAGTCGATTTTTTAACAACATGGTTCAATCCTAAATCAAAACAGACTAACTTTATAATCTGCATTTCAATCAATGTTTAAATGCTGGCTATAAATCAGTTCTTTTTGCTGATAAATTAGTAAGTTTTAATGATGAATCATTCGATAATAGCTGATCATATCTAGAATTTAGTCACGAACTGACATTAGTCAACATTTTTGCTGATTCATAAAGAACCAAAAAGTTGCATTTCTAGCTGAAAAAAAAGATATTTCGACTTGAAGAGATGAATTTGCATACCAAAATTACACATTTTCAACAAAATAATTGAATTTTCAACCAAAAAATAATTATCAATAAAAAAAGCTATTTCTTATTTGAATTTTCAATAAAAAAAGAATAATTAGTAAAAAATAGCTATTTATTAGCTGGAATTTAGATACTAATTGATATAAGTGAAAATGTCACCTGATTCAAATTTACATTAAAAGGGAGCTAAACATTTTCAACCAACCACTTTCAATAAAAGAGATTCATTTTCAACCAAATGATGAATCCTCCACCAACAAAAATTTTAAGGCGCTTCGAATTGTCCGATGTCATTTTTTACGTACCAATACGATCATTGAATCCTAGTTTAAAATAGAAACTTATCCATTGGGTGAGTCATACGTACCTGAAACACAAAATAAATATACACCTTAGTATTTAGTATCATAATAATTTTTTGTAATATTCAAGATGACCTTATTTATTAGATTTTCAGGATCTATTCAAATTTCAGATTTTTTCAGAGAGAAGTTTTCTTAAATTAAAAGAAATCAATTCTGATTATACAAATCTTCAAAGTATTACATATTATACTGTATAAATGTTAAAATTTGAGTTAGCTGAATTTATTGAAAAATCGGGAAATTAAAAAAATAGAAATAAATATACAAAGTTCCACAAGATATTTATGAAAAATGCTTTCTCTTAATACTTATAAATACCCTGGAATATAGAAATGGTACTTTTTATGTATAAAATGAAATAATGGTGTTCCTAATTAATTCAAGTAACTTTATTAAAGAACATAAAAGTTCTTAATGGTAGAAGCTGCTAGAAATTTTTTCTAAAGTTCTTTGAAATTTGTAATAACACTTAAGCTCCCTTAGAAAATTTTAAAAACTTTAAAACTAGATCAAACTTCTTGAATTATACATATAGCTCCTGTGAATCAATCAAGAAGAATTAAATAAAAATCTTTGAAATCTCTGAAAATCTGTTTAATTCTCTGAAATCCTATGAAGTAGGCGATATAATAGCGATAAATTGAAAAAATTTAAATCTGATTTTCTAACTCATTATATTTGTAAAAATAATGAAGGTTTTGCAAACTCTAAATAGTTTAGTTGAATAATAAAAAAATGAAAAATAGGTATGTCCAAGTCTCGCTACCATTCATCACAGTGGGTGCAAGGACAGAGTTATAGTGCTACAAAGTGGGTGCAAGTACAGAGTTATAGTGCCGCACAATGGGTACAATTACAGATTTAGAGTGCAGCATAGTGGGTGCAATTACAGAATATAGTGCTGCACAGTGGGTGTATGTACAGAGTTATAATGTAGCACAGTGCGTGCAGGTGCAGAATTATAGTACAGCATAGTGGGTGCAAGTACAGAGGTATCATGTAGCACAGTGAGTGCAAGTACAGAGTTATAGTAAATTTTTAGATTCTCGAAATTGAATTATTCTAATATTCAATCAAATATTGAAATGAGCTGTAGCACTTTAGATACCTCAGGATTTACTGTTTCTCAATTTTCTCAATTTAAAAAAATCCTTACACCCTTAAAAAAATTGTCAATATTCGCGCGAGTCCAAGGCTTGATTTCAGCATAAGAAGTTCGATTTCCTCTCTAGTTTGATCCTGATTTTCTGATAAAACGTAGAATGGAAACGCTGAGACTGAGCAACAGTTTAGCAAGAAATCCAGTTTATCTAAATGTCGACGAAATGGAGAATTTTGTGAGGAAGGAAGAAGTTTTTCAGAGTTTTTATCCCCCGGCATTTGTCGAACGGCAAATAGCTTGTTCCTGCATAGGTAATCCTTATGTTTTCTCAGATATCGTCCTTATCGTTTCTCCTTTCTTCGAACACGGATCACGTTTCATCGCAGTTTTCCACATGGATGCGCTGCTAGTCTCAATATTTTCCTGAAAGCCAAGCCAGTGCAGTCACTTTAAGCTGGGCGCGTCGTATTACAAGACTATGGTTTCGATTGGTTTCGATTTACTTAAGTGTCCTCGTAGCTTCCGTATCGAGGGATTTATTCTCCAGGTGGAAAGGTAGGTATCTCAAAATAAAACCTAGAGAGACCATTTCGCTCAATTGAAAGCGGATTGTGATCATTCAATTCTTAAACAGGGTGCCCAGTCACAAAACCTAATTTCCTAAATGCTCTGACTTTTCCCGGATTTTCCCCCTGATCATTAATATACTAATAACCAAATTTTAGTTTTGTAATATTCTTAACAGAGAATCTTTTATAAACGGGATAAACAATGTAAAATTAACATTTTTAAATTTATTTACTGAATTTTTAACCAAAGAATACCAATTTTCAACAGAAAAGTTGAATTTTCAAATAAAAAATATAAATTTTCAAAAGAAAATGAGAGAGCTGAAATTTCAGTTAAAACTGTTAATTTTTATTTTTAAAAAACCAAAGTTTCAACAAAGTAGTTAAATTTTCTACCAGAAAAAAAATTTATTTTTAACTGAGTTAGTTTTCAACAATAGTAACAAGAAATTTTCAACCAAGAAGAATGAATTTCTAACTAAATTGTTGTGTTTTCAATAAAATGATTATTTTTTAAACCATAGAAGATAAATTCTCTACAAAAAATATAACATTAAGAAAATAATTTTCAACTAAATATTTAAATTTTCAACACAAAAAGATGAATTCTTACCCAAACAGTTGAATTTTTAACTTAAAATGCTTAATTTTGAACAAAATTGTTCAAATTTCAACCAAATAATTAAATTTTCAACCAAATTTTACAATTTTTAAGTAAAAAAGATAAGATTGGTTAGAAAACCTGAATTTTCAACCAAATGAGCTTAATTTTCAAACAAGTAGTTCCTTTTTTGTAAAATATGAATTTACTACCAAAAGATATAAATTTGAACTCCAAAAATATGAATTTTCCACCAAAAAAAAACCCTTATACAAAATAATTTGATTTTCAACAAAATATTTGAATTTTCAAAACAAAAAAAAATTAATTTCAACCAAAACCAGTTTTATTATTGTCCAAAAAAATGATTTTTTAACCCAATTTTCGACCCAAAAAGATAAATGTTTAACAAAAAAGTTAAATTTTCCGAAAAATAATAGCATTTTTAACCATAAAAGATGGATTTTTAACAAAATAGTTAATTTTTTCCAAAAGAGATAAATTCTGAATCAAAACAATAGTGGTAAACTTTCAAATTAAAAAGAATTATCGTTCAACAAAAAAGATTTCTTTTCTATCAAAAAATGAATTTTTATACAAATAGACGAATTTTCCACCAAAAAGGCGAGTGTTCGACAAAAAAGTTGAATTTTTAACTTAAAATGATGCACTTCGAAAAAAATGGTTGAAATTTCAAAAATAAAAATAATTAAATTTTAAAACAAAAATTAGAAACTTTGTAACCAGATAAGATAAAATTTCTGCCAAAAGAGAAATACCTTCAAATCAAAAATACGAATTTTCAACAAAAGAGTTGCATTTTCAAACAAGAAAGATTTCTCAGTCAAGAAACAAAAATTTCAACTAAAATTTTGAATTTTAAAAAACAAAAAGTCAGAGCTTCAGTTAAAAAAATTACATTCATCCAAAAAAAGAACGAATTTGCAAGAAAATAGTTTCTTCAACCAAAAAGAATAAATTTTTAATAAAGTGGTTTAACTTTGACCAAGTAATTCAATTTTTAATAAAAATGAATACGTATATTCAAAGAATAAATGTAATAGTAGATGATATTTCAAACAAAAAAGATTTTCATGTTAAATTAAAAACAGTAGCATTCAACTAGAAAAAGACGAATGAACAAATAAAATAGTTAGGAGCACAATCAAACAGTTGCATCTTTAAGCAAAAATGAAGAAATACTGACTTTGGAAGTCTGATGTTCAACTGTGAATCTTTTTTATGATCATTTTGCGCAAGATTACTCGAGAAAAAATGTATTTCTTTTCGATCTTTAATTAAAAAAGAGATACATTTTTAAATCATATAGATGAATTAAAGTTTTTATCTTGTAACATTTTTAACATAGAATCTTTCAGAAACAAAATAAAATCCCTGACTTTTTCCTGACTTTCCCTGATCAATAAAATTTACTGACATTTCCTTGATTTATAGGCTTTCCATGACCTAAAGCCACCTTCTCTTAATAGAAATGATCAAATATTCAAAGAAAACTGGCGAGATCAATCATTAAGTGCTGATCTTCTCTTAATGGCGATAAATTTAATGAATCTAAATCTGATTGGCTATCTTATTATAATTTTAAAGCTAATTAATCCATCGCCAACTCTAAGGCTAATTTTGGTGAATAATAATTACCTGATAAATTAGTAATCTACAGTTTAGACTCAGAAAAAATATGATTCATACACAGATACTAAATCGTGCTTAATTATATTAAGAGTCAAATTACGACTTGCTTTTGCATCTTCTTTTTTTCAAGTTTAAACAAAGCTAACTCTGCAATGTGGAACTGATTATCGTGAACCTCTGTGGTTTGTTTCACGCAAGAAAGCACTAAAATCACCAACAGTGGGAAAAGAAAGCTTGTGCTGTTGGAGTATGAAAATGTGGAATGTCGTTAGTTCTAATCTACTGTGATTATAGACCATGCCGAAGACCATTTGTGTTTTAAATCCACGCTCATTTTTTCCCGATCAATTCAAAAGAGTTCAAAAAGATTTCTGTTTTGGAAAAGAACTATAATGACCGAACCTTTCTATTCTTTGCTTGCTATGTCCATGTCTCGCTAACGTACAGCACAGTCGTTGCAAGTACAGAGTTATTATGTAGCACAGTTGCTCCAAAGACATAATTATAATGTAGCACAGTGGGTTTAAGTTCAGAATTATTGTGCAGCACAGTGGATACTAGTACAGATTTATAATGCAGCACAGTAGGTACCAGTATGTACCAGTACAGAGTTATAATACAACACAGTGGGTGCAAATACAGAGTTATAATGTAGCACAGTGGGTTTAAGTTCAGAATTATTGTGCAGCACAGTGGATACTAGTACAGATTTATAATGCAGCACAATGGGCACCAATACAGAGTTATAATGTAGCACAGTACTTGTAGCTACATAATTATAGTGCAGTACAATGGGTGCATTTACAGAGTCATAATGTAGCACAGTGGGTGTAAGTTCAGAATTCTAGTGCAGCACAGTGGATGCAACTACAGAATTGTAATGATACTACTACTATTGGATACCTTCTATATTAAACGGAAAATTGAAATGAGGATTTACTGTGGCTCTTTTCTCTTTCAACCTCCCTTGGTTGGTTTCATCTTCACCTAGGAGCATTATCGGCCCGAGCAAACGTTGCAGTTTAATTCGTATCCAGACACTAAGAACCACCCCGTTACGTTAAGATAAGAAGAGCTAGTGTCTGCAAGAAACTTCGAAGACCCCTGACCTCCAGAAACTCGCGATACGACGATTGAGAGAAACTTTGGCGAACAAACGGAAAGGAAAAGCACCCCATCACGTGACCGTTACATCTTCCGACCTTTCTTCAACTTGGAAAGAGTTTAGTTTAGGAGTTTATCTTGAATTCGGAACTATGATAGGTGGTTCAGGGTTCTCTCCAATCGCCTGGATCGCTTGAAATTTAGAGGTTTTCGCTTCAAGGCCAAGAACGATCAATAGTGGTGCCAATTCACCCCGTCTGGGATCTCATTGCAGAAAAATTTATAGAGGGTGAAACGATAAAAAAAATGTCTCCATGGTCTGCGTAAAAGCTCCGAGTAGGATTATAAACCACGAAAATAAATTATACCGCCAGACCTGGTGTCTACATTCATGGGAGACAAACAAAATTTCTGCCCCAGCAAATAAAAAAGATCCCTGATAAGGAAATACAGTCTTCAAAAGTAATCAGGGTGACTGCTTTCTTCGAAACATTTTGAAAGATATATACGATTTTTGACTTAGAACAGGGAACTTTGGAAATAAATTATGATTTTGATTCGTAATATCAGATTATTTTTGATCATAAAGATAATAATTATAATTATGGACAGAGAATTTTGCAATAAAATTCTTCTTCTGATGTTTTGAACAGGTTTTTTTTTATTCTCTTTTCATACATCAGAGCTAAAATTAATCTCCAAAATGTCCTTTTCCATATAAAAAATTACCTGTTTCAGGAGAAAATTAGAATTCTTCACGAAATTCTCTGTTTTACGAAATTTTCTTTATACTTTATTCATTTATTCCCCGTCAGACGTCAGAATCATAATTCTTTTTGAATATTCTTTATTTCAAATCACAATTTAATTCATTTTCACAAATCTCTAATTTAACGTAAAAATTATATTTATTTATTTATAAAATATTATATTATAATTAAGAAATATAGTGACTTCCTTTCTCCAACATTTGGAAGAGAGAAGTTTCAAACTGTGACGAATTCTGACTTGGAAAAGAGATTTGTTGAAATTCCTAAAGTCATAATTACAATTCTTTATGAGAATTTCCTGTCCCAATTGTCAAAATTATATTTCTTCACTGAGATTTCCTTTCCGAAGCCCAAAATTTTAATTAATTTATATAATTCTTTGTCCGAAAATAAAAAATAATTATTATTTATGAAATTTCCTGTCAAAAATTATAATTGTTTAGGGGAATTCCCTGTCCCAATTGTCAAAAATGTATTCCTTTCATGTAATTCACTGTCCCAAAGTCTAAATTATAATTCCTTATGACATTCCCTGTTCAAAAATAAAAAATAAAAATTTGAACTCTTTATGGTAATTTCCTGTGCTAACTTTTAAAATTCTACTTCCTCAGTATTTTCGATGTGCAAAATTTAAAATGATTATTTTTTTAGAAAATTGCCTATCTCAATAGTACAAAATTATATTTTTTTTCTGAAATTTCCTTTCCCAAGCTCAAAAGTGTAATTATTTTTATAAATTTTCCGTCCCAAAGTGAAAATTATAATTCTTAACGAACTACCCTATTCTAAAGTAAACTTTATCATTCTTTACGGGAATTCTCTGACACAATTATCAAAATTATATTTCTTCACTGAAATTAGCTTTCTTAAACTAAACATTATAATTTTTTCACAAAATTTACTGTCCCGAATAAGATTGTAATTCTTTATGAAATTCCCTGTTACAAAGTCAAATTTATAATTCATTACGGAAAATCCCTGTCAAAAACACAAAAATATAATTTTTTGAGAAAATTCCTTGTCCCAATTGTCAAAATTATATTTCCTGACCGGAATTCCCTTTCCCAAACTCAAAATTAAAATTCATGCACGAAATTATATGGGCTAAAGTAAAAAAGATAGTTTCTTTACGAAATTTCCTCTTTAAAAGTCAAGACTGTGATTTCCGAAATTAAAAATCACAATTTTTTTCGAAAATACCTTGTTCCAAGTTGCCCGAAATTCCAGTCAGGTAGACCCACTGTCAATGCGTTACTTCGAAGGTTACTAATCATTACTAAAACTTAATATTATAATTTGTAAGGAAAAGAATCTTAGGAATGGCTCATATGAATATGCTCCTGAATATGTCGAGTTTGTA
>NC_046665.1:86054041-86058782 GCF_010883055.1 Belonocnema kinseyi
AATCCAAATAAAATCCCTCACCCCGGGATATGAAAAGTGGAATAACAGACATTCTTGGTAAGAAGCGAGCGTATTTTAAATATCTAAAATTCTTTTCATCGACGTCAAAGAAGCCTGATTAATGGCGTTGATCGAGCGAGATAGAAAACGAGAGAGTTGAATAGATGGTGAAAAAAAAGAGAAAGAAATGGGTATCTCATCGAAGTAGACAGAATGTACTCCTCTGTACGATTTAATAGGATCAAACATTGCGAAATGAGTGTTAACTCGTTGAAGAAATATTCACTGAACAATCTCACTGGAAAAATGTATAGTCGACTGGTTCTGCTTCGAGTTTCATGAAAACTCTGATCAGAAACGTTATTCATCGATTTTGTGCGACTGTTTCATTTTTTTCACAACGAGAATTCTAATAGCACTTAATCGAGTTGTTTCCTGAAATGATAAGTTTTGAAGTTTAGGAATATAAAGCAGATGGTTCTCATGAATTTTCAAATATTCTTTAAAAAAACTTTAAAGTTAAAACTACAGACAGCAGGCACAGTATGAAAGTATAGGCTACCATCCCACCGCTGCTACAAATGGCTTTTTATTTATACTACAGGATAGACATATACCGATTTTCACAGTATACAAAATGCTCTAAAAACAGGAGAAATCGGGAGATTTTTCACAAAAATAGGGGAACAAAACGGGAATAAATTATTTTAAATATAATTAATATAGGTTCAATATTTCAAGTCGAAATTTACTTTCAAAAAACAAGTAGAGACCAATTTTCAACACACAGACGAATTTTTAACAGATGATTTGAGTTTTCAATTTAAAAAGTCAAATGGTTTAGAAAACAGTTGACGCTTGAGCCCTAAAGATTGATTTTCAATCAAACAGTAGAATTCAAAAACAAGTAATTTTCAATCATACAGTTGCATTTACAACCAAATAGCTGAGAACTTTCACGCTAAAAAAGCGAATTTTCAAAAAAGTAATTGAAGTTTTAGACAAACAGTTAAAATGTTCAATCTACAATGAGGAATTTTTAAATAAATTTTTTGAATTTTCAGACGGAAAAGATTAAACTTCAATCAAATAGTTGAATTTTAAATTCGAAAAGACGAATTTTGAAAAAGACAATAGAATTATGAACCTGAAAAAATGTTGACCAAAGACTTCAACTTTTCATCGAAAGAGGCGAATTTTGAAGACAATAAATTAATTTTTAACCAAGAAGTTCAATTCTCAAGCAAAAAGATATTATTTTTTAGAATGAAGTTGTATTTTTAACGAAAAAGTTTATTTTCAACCAAGAATGATTAATTTTCAAATAAAAAGACGACTTTTTCACTATAAAAAGAGGAGTTTTTAACAAGGCAATTGAATTCTTGAAAAAATATGACTTTTGAACAGAATAATTATTTTTCCAACCAAAGGTTCGAATTTTTGAATAAAGGAGAATAAACCTCAAACACAATTGCATTTTCAGTCAAATAGTTAATTTGTCAAGCCAAAAAGACGAATTTTGTAGAAGATATTTCAATGATCAACCTAAAAAGTGAGTTTTTAACAAAAACGATCTTTTTAACGAATAAAGTTGAATTTTCAAACATAAAGATAAATTTTTGACAAAAAAGTTTGCTTTTTAAGCTTAAAAGTCAAATTTCGAAGAGAAAAGTTAAGTTTCAAAAAAAGAAAATAATGAATTTTTAATGAAATAGCTGAAATTCAACCAAATAATAAAATTTCAATATATCAGTTTCATTTACAACAAAATAGTTGAATTTTCACCCTACAAAGATTAATTTTTTTCCAAAGAGACGAATTTCCTACAAAAACATGAATTTTGATCCTGAAAATATGAATTTTCGACAAAAAATTTATTTGTAACCGACAGATGAATTTTCTACCAAACTACTAAAATTCTGAACTCATATTGAATTTACTAAGAAACAGTTGAATTTTTAAACCGAAAAAATTAATTTTAAACAAAAAAGTCAAGTTTTAAACAAATACTTGAATTTTCGAAAATGAGTTAAATACTATACAAAATACAAAAACAAATTAATTTTCAGTCAAATAGTTGACTTTTGTACCAAACAAGATGATTTTTCTATAAAAAAATACGTATGTTCAATAAAACAGTTGAATTTTCAACAATTTTTCAACAAAAAAAATCAAAAATTTTTAACAAAAAAAAATCCATTTTTAACTAACAAGATGAATTATGCACCAAAAATATAATAGTAGACTATTTAAACAAAAAGAATAAACTTTTAAACAAAAATAATCGGATTTTCGTACTGGGTTCCATAAATGCAGTTCGTATTTAAGCTAAAAAAACGAGAACAAGGGGAGGCTTCTTGCAAATAAAGAGAAAAAAATTCATAAATATAGAGGAACTATAGATTACTATAGATTTTATACATAGATTAATTAAATTCTGTTTATAAAATCTAAAATAAGATCGATTAAAGTTATTAAAGTGAAGACATTGAGATTTTCTTTAAAAGTGACAAGAGTAACTTCAGGGACTCAATAAGGATCAAAAATAATTTAAGAGAAATTGCAACCTCCTCAAAAACATTCCACATTGAGGAAATTTTCCCTTTTCAAATGAAAACGATGATTTATTTCTAGTGCAAAATTGAGTTAAAATCGAAACAAATGTTTCAAAAGAGCGAGACTATATTTATTGATAAATTAAAACCAAACTAAAAAAATTACCGTCTTTTTCCCAATACTAAAAATTCCAGGTTAAATCCCGGGTTTCCCGATCACAGCCCACCCTAATTTTACAATAGCTTCTATTTGAAAATAAAATTTAGCTCGTGTTTGCCTTTGGAATCATTTTATAGGTGGTGTGAATATTTTATTCAGAGAGCAATATAAATTTGTTCAGTAGAGGGAGGGATATTTGATGTATGCTTGTCGTTGATTAATTTTTTTGTATCCAAAAAATTCGTTATGGGAGTTTTTTCAACGTGACTTTTCATAGCCTGAGCATTAAATTGGTGAAAATAGCCAAAAGCCGTTTATATGATTCGTGGAGAATTGGGATACTGAAAGGGATGGGAACTGAATGTACCCAACCCGCTTGAAAGTTACGCTCGATATAATAATTCGCTTTACCTGCTCTCTATAGTCTCTATACTTAGGGTTGTTTTTTAATCCCGGAGTATGTATACAAAGTTTTCCCAAGCCGGAAAGAAGTTTGGATTTAAATTGCAGATTCAGATATTCATTCATCAATTTTTTTCAGTACACTTGTTGCTCTTCACATTATTAGGTATAACGAATATTATTCAGGGTTCACTAAAAAAAAAAATATATGTCCCAGCAACTGAATAATTTTGTTGAGAAGTTCTCGCTGTTCTTACACTAATTTCGTTGCCACTACCTAAAAATTAGTTGGAGTTACAAAACAATTTATTTTGCTCAGACAGCAAAGTTTTTTAAGCACTTTTTGTTGAGTGTACCGAAGAATTTTGTTGCGCGTATTTTGTCCTTCTAGTTTCTTTCTCATACAGAAAATATTTTATATTTCATTTAAAAAATACATTTTTCCCATAACAAAATAATTGTTTGTTGAAAAAATGGTATTGTAAAAATCTGAAATATTTTTGTCAAGTATGAAAAACCATTGCGTTGAGCTAACAAATATTTGGTTAATACAACAAAATAATTGGGATAGCTCAACAAAATGACTATGTTGCTTGCATAGCGACCAAAAAAGTTGGTTGGGACAACCAAACTTTTGTTCGATCAACCAAACATTTTTCTCAGTGTTGCTACAATGGTTGGTATTTATTTAGCAGAAATATCAATAAACTGAAATCTCAATTTTCATCCAAAAAAACTGGATTATAACTATAAATATAGTGGTTTTACAGGGACCTCTATTCAGGGACTCCTTCCCAGAAAATCTCCAAATTATTATTAAAGATCTAGTTCTTTTTCGGGAAAATAAGATTACGGTCAATTCATGAATCTCCTGGTCAGTTCATGAATTTCCTCATTATAATTTTGAAGAGTTCAAAAGATTTGAATCCATGTAAACAGTTTTGAAAGATTTCAATAGATTCTTAGCCAGATTTTTAAGATTTCTGGAGTGGAACCGAAGATTTTGAAAAGAAATTATAATTCTGATTTGGAACAGAGAATTTTGTAAAAAAAAGTGTAAATTATAATTTTTTACTGAAATTCCCTGCCCCAAAGTAAAAATTATATTTTTTAATGGAAACTATCTATTTCAAGTAAAAACATTATTTTTATTTACAGAAATTTCCTGTTTCAAAATCTAAATTCTAATTATTCACAGAAAATCCCTATTCAAAGTCAATATTACTTTAATGTTCAAAAAATTCCAGTTTCAAGACAGAATTATATTTATTTATAACATTTTTTATTAGAATTTAGAAATATATAGTAACTCCATTTTTCTGCAATCTGGAAGTGAGAAGTTTCTAACTATCGCAAGTTTTTACTCGCAAAAAACAAAACTTTTAAATATAACCAAAATCTCACGCTGAATTTGTCAAAATCTGACGACTTTTGACTAGAAGCGAGGTTTGTTTTGATAAATCTCCTTTTTATAATTCAGAATTAAAATTACAATTATTCAAGAAATTGTATGTATCAAAATAAAAAATATAATTGAGACTCCGGATTCTATAACCACGCATAAAATTTGCCTGGCCGCTTCAGGCCGCTCGAGTTGGCCCCTGATGGCTTGAAAATCAGTTTT
>NC_046665.1:86058882-86062984 GCF_010883055.1 Belonocnema kinseyi
TTACAGAAACAGTGAAAGATACAACTTTTTTGTCGAGAGAAAAAAGATGCGCCATGAAATTTCCTATGAAGTGATTTCTTAAAAAGTTGAATTTTCGAAAACCGATTTTCAAGCCATCAGGGGTCAACTCGAGCGGCCTGAAGCGGCCAGGCAAATTTTATGCGTGGTTATAGAATCCGGAGTCTCAATTGTTTACTGTAATTTGTTATTTTATTTCATTTATTTATTCCTTCTCAAAACAAAAAATTAGAATTCTTTTGAAAATTTCTAAATAAATCACAAATTATAATCATTTGAAATATTTTTTAGTAATAATTCAGAAAGATCGTATTTTTATATAAAATTTGGAAGAGGACAGTTTCAAATTCAGTCGAATTTTTTATTTATTCATTATTTTAAATGTAAACAAATTCTGATTTGGCACTTTCAAAATATGACGATTTCTGACTTGAGACAAGAATTATTTTTGTAAATTCCCTGTTTTTAAATTATAATTCCTTCTGAAATTCTTTGTTCCAAAATCGAAATTATCTTTTTTGGCGGGAATTTCTTTATACCTTATTCATGTATTCCCCTTCCACACTCAAAAGTATAATTCTTTTAGAAAATTCCCTACACCAAGTCAAGAATTCTACTTATTTACAAAATTTTCTATTATAATTAAGAAATATAGTACCATTTTTATAAAAATTAAAAGAGGGCAGTTTCAAATTAGAAAAAATCTTTATTGATAAGAAAATGTTTAATTCAAAAATATTTTAACAGAGAAAAAGAATATTCAAAATCTGACAATTTCTGACTTGGAACAAGTATTGTTTTTATAAATTTATGAATTAAAATTAAAATTATTTTGCAAATTTTTCCATTTCATGTATAAAATTACCTGTTTCAAAACAGAAGCATAATTCAAAATTCCCTATTATAAAGTAAAATTACAATTCTTTACAAGTGTTTTTTATATTTCATTTATTTATTTCCCCTTTAAATTCGGAATTATAGTACCTTCATTTTTCAAAAATTTGGAAGCGAAAAGTTTCAAATAGTGACAAAATTTATTTTCTAAATTGAATCTAGAATAAAAAATATATTTTATCACGGAAATATACATTTCTATTTCAAAATTTAAATTATTTTAGAATATTGCCTGTCCCAAAGACAAAATTATAATTCTTAAAGAAATTCTCATGTTATAATTTGATAAATTAGTTTTAAAAAAATGAATAAAATTGGTTGGAATAAAAAAATATAAAAATAAAGTATGAAAATTAAAAATATATTTTCTTCTTTAATAAAATCTGGACGATATTTAAAGCTTTAATTCCATGAGAGAAAAATAAGTGACACTTTCAACTCCCATTATCCTGAATATTTTCGACGAATGAACACGAGCATTTCGCAATCAACCGCACAATTAAACTAACGAAATTGAAATTGCCGCGTAATTTAAAAATCCAGACTGCTAAAACTGTCGGGGACAATAATGATTTTATTTATTCATTTTCCACGAACCCTCCTGGATATTCTGGTATTATGAATGCCCGCATTCTCTTAATCCCCTTTTCTCCCATAGGACAGACACAGGCATTCGTTTCTTTTTGCCAAGTCTGCTAAACTTCGACCCGGAAAATTATTAATAATAAAAATTATTTAATTAAATAAAAATTAAATAATTTACTGTAATGACAAAAATTTTTCGTTTCTTTGGCTGAATTTAAAGGCAAGTATCTACAGTTCTTCTCTGAATTGTTATGTAATTTTGAGAATTTCTTCCTTAGATGCCACCCTTGGTGCGAACATAATACAAAAAAGTCGAAAGATTTTAAATAATGATTACACTCACCACATAATTAGAAAAAAAATCGAAACTATAATGTTTTCATAACAATTAATCGAATTGATTAAAATATGATACTTAATGGTTTAAAAAAATGTTTTCAAGTATTTACACAGTTTTGAAATTTTTGGACTTTCTATAAATATTTTAGCAATTTAATAAATTACTTTAGACTTACCTTTAAAATAAACCCAAGAACTTTTTAAAAAAAGTTAATTATTTGAACTTGATGTTAAGTTTTTTGAAAAAAACGTAAAAAAAAATTAATTATTTCCAAAGTTATTCCAATTTTTCGAAAATTTCTCAATTTGACATTTTTCTGCAATATGTCGCGCTATTATGAGCAAAAAATGTGCTCGTAATATTATAAAAATTAAGGCACCTTAGTAAAAGAATTTTTAGCTAAATTATATTGTATATATTACAATGTACTCAAATTGATTTAAGTTATAATTTTGAATACATTTTTTTTAAATTGTACAGCAAATTTTTCAAAAATTACCTGCAAAACTGTAAAAGTGGTGGAGTTTTAAAATTGGACTTCATTAATTCAGGTAATTTTAGACATGAAACGGAAAATTTTGGAAAATGATTAGAGTTTTGATTTACGATAAGATAAAATAAGTTTTGAACAGAGAATTTCGAAAAAACTAGGATTTTGTCTTTGCTACTTGAGGACAGGTAAATAATTAAAATCTGACTTGGAACAGGGCATTCTTGTCAAAGAACAAGAATTTTTGAAATAATTTTAAGTCTGATTTAGAAGAAGGAAATTGAGGAAAATCCCTGTTTCAAGTAAGAATTCGTTACAATTTAAAACTTACCTTTTCAAAATTTTGGTAAATGCAAGTTACTTTATTTATGAACTATGATAGAAAATGTTGTAAATAGATCGAATTCTGACTTGGAATAGCGAATATTAGAAAAATAATTATGTTTCTGATTCGGAAAAAGGGAATTTGAATCAAAAATCCCTGTTCAAATTCAGAATTATAATTCTTATACAACAAAATATTTATTCCAAATGAAAAATCTTCGAAATATTTTAAATTTAAATATGTATTCTATTTTTTGTACATTTATCTTTTTTATATGTAAAGTCAACTATAACTGCCTATCTTCAAACAAAAAATTAATTTTTAACAAAGAATTTAAATTTTTAATCAAGCAGTTGAATTTCCAATCAAAAAGGATTAATTCTCGACGGCAAATATAATAGTTTATATTTTTAATCAAAAACAATTGAATTTAACCAAAAAGGTGAATTCTGAACAAAAATAAAATAATTAATTTCCGATGTTACATTTTGCTGAACTGGTCAAAAAATTCTCTAAAGAAACGAGAAAAAATATGTCACGCCCGGCTTAATAAATCAATGACCCTAATCGGACAAATAACGTAATTACTTTAAAAAATAAAATAGTCAATATTTCGACCAAAAAATATTTTTATTCTGAATTAAAAACAGTTGAATTAAGCAAAAAGGACGAATTTTTGACAAAATAGTTGAATCTTTAAACATTTCAAATTAATTTTTAATCAGAGTTGCATTTTTACAACAAAAAAAAAATTCTGCCAAAACAGATGAATTTTGAAACAAAGAAGATGAAATGTCAATAAAAATTATTTAATAAAAATAAAATTGATCAAAGTAACTTCGCTGAAACAATCATTTTTGATCATAAAAGAGATTCATCGACTTTTACAACTGCAATTTGTATGTTTTGGTTCTATTTTTAGATAGGTATATAAGCATGTAAATAAATAATGTGCAATCGTAGAGAATATAGACATTACATTTCTTACTGGTGCAAAATTAGTTTTATTAGTGTTTATGAGGAGAAAAGCTGCTCATTTAATTCAAAATATTTTGGATTTTAAAAAAAACTAAAAAATTCTTAATGTAAAATGCTCAAATACTGATTTTTGGAAACAGACACGGTCAAAAATATTTGTACTTTTACCATACTTCGACTGTGCTTTTTTATAATAATTTTACATTCCCGGAATAATAATCCCAGGCTGTAATACATTCGTATTGAAATCTTTATGTAAAATTTTGTAGAATTCAATTTCCAAATTTTGTAACTTAAGGATCAAGTAGTTTTCATAATTTAAATATAATGTATACTTCTTTTTAATTATAGTTTCATTTAAACATAATACTAGTATCACTATAACAAGATATATAAAAGAAATTATTTGGTTTGTTTTGTAGACGCAATAATATGTAAAACATGGTAATTGTAACAAATATGAAAAAATAGA
>NC_046665.1:86063084-86088949 GCF_010883055.1 Belonocnema kinseyi
ATTTATATCATATTTTTTAAAGGTACCAGTATACAACTAAAGTTCAACGTGGCATCCGAAAAAAGTTTCTACGTGCTTGATAATATTGATATTGACTATTCGCTCTCCTTCAGATTTTAAAATGTTGCCAAAAAATGTGTATCATTGAACATTGTATACAAATGAATTAAAATAGATTAAGCTATCTTGAAAATAAACAATAAAATAATTTCAGCTTTCGTAGGACAGAAGTCATCATAGTAGGCTGCTTTTTATAAAATTCTGTTTACGAGTGATGAATAATAGAATTTTGATAATGGCTTTGTTTCAATATAACAATCCGATTAATTTCTTATTCAATCTGATGCTGCCATTTAATGTTTTAAATATCAAGAGATTTAGTATTTCAAAATGCCAATCGAAAAAAGATTGGTTTATTACATTTTGGTAGAACAATAAGTGATGGTTTTAAATCTTGTCTCCTAACGATTTGCTTTCCCAAGCACATGCATTAAAGAGAATAGTGAAAAGTGCTGATGAAATATATAAGAAAAGGGTTTTTAGAAAAAAAACTCGATTATCAATAAAATTCCATAAAAAGCAGCCTCTACTATAAGAGACTAAATCCTGTTCTATAAGAATTAAAATTCATTTTCTCTTTTAACTTAAAAAATAATTAAAGCTAGTTTTATTCGAATTGAAACAACTATAATCTAAGATGCATAGTGAACAACATATCATAAATTCTTAACTAATTACAATGTCACATTCTTTTTTCAAATTTTTGGTAAATTTGTGAAATTTATTTTTGTTTTATTAAAAATTTTTGCATAAAATTCACGAGAAGCGTGAACCCATTTTTCAAAATCTAAAAAGAAGCGGAAAGTCAAAATTAATAATAATCACATATAGGAACTTTTTATGGAAGCAAAATTAAAGGTTTTTAGCAGAAAATAATGTATTACAGTTTTTTCTTTAAAATTGACAAAAAGAGACTTTCCCGTTTTTTTTTAAATTGGTTCTTAGTCAACTTCACATTTTGAAACTATTTCTCTTCATGCGGAGGCGTACTTTTTCCTTGAGTAATATATCTCTGCCTGTACGATGCGCGTATAACTGTCAATAGAATTCGTAGGACCTGCCATTAAGTTAGAAATGTTGACAAAATTCTTTTTTTAAATGCAGCTATATTTGTACAGATTCGAATAACTCTTATGAAAATATAAGTAACCTCAATTTTTATTTCCGAAAGTCTATGAGAATGCTACCTTAAGAAAGCTGGGACTAAGCGGGACACGCTGGGGAAATAGTGCCACTCATTATTTCATATTTTGATATTTGATTTCTCTAAAAAAATGTTTATTGAAGAAAGTAAATAAATCTTCAACCAAGTAGTAAAATTTTCAACACAAAGATATGAAATCTCAACAAAGAATATTTTAATTGGTATTTTAACTTTAAAAAAACATTAAAATTTTCAATAAAAAACAGTTAGTATTTCACCCAAGAATTTAAAAAATTAAAAACAGTTGAATTTAACCAAAAAGATTTATTTTCTACCAATAAAGACGAATTTCTAACAAAATGTATGAAATTTAAAAAAAAAGTTCAATTATCAGCTAATAAAGATGGTTGGTAAATAGAAAAATAGGATAGTTCAGTTTTTATTTACAAAAAATAATTTAGACCCAAAAAACAACGATATTTTAACCAACTAGTTCAAAAGTCAATGGAGTAGTTGAATTTAGGGGGAAAAAATTTTCACGCCAAAATGATTAATTTTCTAGCAAAAAGACAAATTTTCAACAAAATACATACATTTTTAACCAAATAGTTAAATTTTTAACTAAAAAGGATCAATTTTTAATGAAAAACTTGCAGCTAAAAACAATAATGTTTAACTACAAGAATAACGAATGTTCTGCAAACTAGTTACATTTTCAAAAAAAGAGATGCATTTTTAACCAAAATCATAAATCTTCATTCCATAAAATTATTTTTGAATGAAGTAGATAAAAGCTTTCAACCAAGTGCTTAAATTTTCATTACAAAAATATAAAATCTTAACAAAGAACGTTTTAATTGATATTTCAACCAAAACATTTGCACATTTGAAATAAAAAACAATTGAATTTAAACAAAAACTCTAATTCTCAGACAAAAAGATTTATTTTCTTCTAATAATGACGAATTTTCAACAAAACGTATAAAATTTTTTAAAAATAGTTCAATTTTCACATAAAATGAGAATATAGAAAACTAATTTTTAACAAAAAAATAAAAATGGAATAGTTCAGTTCACATTGCCAATAACTAATTTTCATACCAAAAACAACGAATTTTCAAAAACAACAAAAATTTCAACTATACAAAAAGTACTTAATTTAAATGATGAATGTTCATCCATAAAAATGGAATTTTAACAAAAAAGTTTAACTTCCAACCAAGTAATTAAAATTTCAATTAAAAAAGATGAATTCTCAAGAAAAAATGTAACAGTGACTTTCAGTAACTTTCACTAATTAAATGAGTCATTTTGATTAATCTAATCCGTAACTTCCAATGTGTTAATCAGTTATTTATGGTTAACTTTAATCATTTATTAAAATATAGGAATTTAATGAAGAATTTAAATTTATAAATAATTGCACTATTTTATTATAGGAATCTCATCAGTCACTTTTACTAACAGAAGATCAGTCATTTCAAGCGACTATTTGATTCAGTCAGCGATATTGACTAATTTTTCTGTTAAAACAACGCTTTTGTCAGTAGAAATGATTGATTGTTCAGTCAAACTTTAGATTGTAATAACGAGTTACTAAATTAAATCAGGCTACAATAAAATTGAAAATCATTTTGAACGTCAAATAATCAAGTTAATGTGCAGAATACCTGTAAATAACATCAATAATCCAACGACCAAATTTATACAATCGGCATAAAATCTTTCTATTGCAATTTGAAAAAATATCCAAATTGTCCTGAAAAATATTCACAAAACTTTCATTACCCTTATCAAGGCAAGAAAAATTAATTTAAGAATTATTTTTGTCAAAAGGAAAATTTTCTTTTCTTTTTCAGGAAATTTTTACAATCTTTTATCAAATTTCAATAGGAACATTTTATCGTGTTTGACTAAATTTGGTCTTCGACTCCTGGTTTCATTGTCAGAAATCCTCTCTGTACTTTGTGGAGAAAAATCTAAAAACATGTCCCACTCAGACTCGGCTTACGGTACTCGACAATGAACATTTTTCATTACGTTCCACCCTGGTACTCAAACAACTTTGATAAATCGACCAATTAATTCACCTGCATATAAAAACGAGATTTCAAAGCTTCAAGGAGAACCCTAAAGTCACCAACCAAGCAAAGAGTCTTTATTTGTAATCCAGGAAGATTGAAAACGCATTCCGAGATAACCCTTTTCTTCATCTTTTCATCCGCACAAAGAGTTTCTTTACAAGCATCCTACTCACGACAGATAGAAAATGAAATATGGTAACGAAGTGGCTCGAAATGTAGGCCCTAGGGCCAAATCCCTACAGGAGTAGAAGTAGACTTAGTAGAGGTCTCCAGTTTGGAAAATGGAAAACGGAAAAAGGAAGACGGTCCCTCACGCAGTCATTGAGCCCGTCCCCTTTCCCGTTGGACTCCAGTCATTTGTAACACGGTAGGACACAATCATCCATGCACAGGAGGGTTCACACCTGCCCTGTTCTATCTAGCTAGCTGGGGCCAGGTTAGGTTAGAGGCGTTTATGCGGGAATTAAATCAGCCGAAAGGAAGGTCTTCAAGAAAGGGGCGGGGGGTGGATTGTTGTGTCGGTGGAACCCGAAGGGCGATGGATTTCGAAAAAGCGAGGAAACAGCTGCGGTTAAGATAGAGCGGTTAGCGGTTGGAAGATGGTATCTCTGAAAATAGGATCGTTGGTTGGGGTACGCATTGTGCCGTGGACAGTGTTCGTCTCGTCGCCACACTATTTTTAACTTAACTACCACTAGCCGCCTTGCGAAACTCCCTGCCAGTGCCAATCGCATTTTCCGTTCTTCTAGCCATTTTGCGGATGCTGGCCAAGAACACTCGGGCGCCATCAGAGTTCGCCAAGTACCACCGCAACCGGAAAATTCGAGAGATGGATGGATAAGACTGGGGAATTTAGACCTGCCGGAAATAATTAGAAGAAATTGCTGGGTACTTTCGGATTTATGGAATTCCGAGTGGACATAGGTTCCAGAAAAAGATAAAAAGTCGTCCATAAACTAGGTAGCACAACGTTCTCTCAGAACATGGTTGAGTTTTCAAACAAAGAAGATTTTCTACCAAATAGTTGAATTTTCAAGCCAGAGACGAATTTTCAACGAAACGGTTAAATTATCAAGTTGTAAAAGAAGAATTTTTTCAAGACAGTTGGATTTTTAACAAAAAAGGGACATTTTCAAATAAATTCAATTTTCAACCTACAAAGATGTGTTTTCAGCCAAACTGACGAACTTTTCAAGAAAAGCAGATTTCGAACAAAAGCAGCTGAATTATCAAGAAACAAGTCTACTAACTTTTCTATCAAAGAACAAATTTGCAACCAGTATAATTGAACGAAAAAACAAAATTTAACAAAATAGTTCAACTTTTAACCAAATACATGGTCTTAAACCAAGTAGTTAAATTTAGAAGCCAAAAAAAAGATTTTTTTCAAGAGAGTTGATTGTCCAACACAAAAGGCAATTTTTAGCCAAGAAAAATGACTTTCATAACATAAAAAATGAGTTTTTCATCCAAATGTATAAATTTACTAACATAAAAGTTAAATTTTACGACCAAAAAAGACGTCTTTATTAAAATAGTTGAAATTTTAACTTAAAAAGATGCATTTTCAACCAAATTGTCGAATTTTTTAAAAATGATTAGAATTCAACCAAAAACAGTAAAATTATTAACAAAAAAGTTTATTTTCAACTAAGATTATTTTTCTACTAAAGGGAAAATTTTCAATTACTCGAATTGAACTAAAAAAAAAACAATTTTACTACCAAATAGTTGAATTTTTTAACTTGTAAATACATCATACACTTCACATTAAAAATTGAATAAAGAAATTTACATTTAAAAAAATTTATTTTTAGCAACAACAACGAAAAAAAATTTGTAACAAAGTAGTTCAACTTTCAACCAATTAGTTAAATTTTCGAACAAAGCAATACATTTTGAGAAAATAGTTGCATTTTCAACCAAAAAGATTAATTTTGTACCAAAAAAGAATAATAGACAATAATAGTTGAATTTGAAGCAAAAACGATCAATTTTCATTTAAAAATAGAATAATTCAAATTTACAGTCGAAAAAATTTATTTTCGTCCATAAAAAAAGAATTACCAACAAACTAGTTCAATTTTCAACCAAAAGATTAATTTTTTGTTACAAAGTTGAGTTTTTAAGCCTAAAATACGAATTTAGACAAAATAGTTGAATTTTCAACAAAAAAGATCATTTTTAACCACACCGTTGAATTTCAAACTAAAAACGAAAAATTTACAATTAAACAAGAATTAGCTCAATCTGAAATGGTTGCAAACAAAATTGTTGAACTTTAAATTTAAATGAACGAATTATCTAGAAAAAAGTTTAATTTTCTACCCAAAAGTATGAATTTTTAACAAAAAAGTTAATTCGCTACCAAAAGTTAAATGTTCATAAAATCAGTTTAATTTTAAACCAAATTGTTGAATTTTCTATAAAAAATGTGAATTTTCAAGAAAAAAGCTCATTTTTAACCTAATAGTTTAATTTTCTACGAAATTGTTGAATTTTAAAGTGAAAAAGGCAAACTTCCTACCACAAAAAATTTGATTTTTTAAAAATCAGTTTAATTCTAAACTACGTAGCTGATTTTTCAACAGTTACATTTTCAACCAAAAAGGATGAATTTTTAATCAAAAGAATTAATTTTTTACCAAAAATGTCAAATTTTCAACGAAATATAGTTAAGATAAAATAATTTTTAACAAAATAGTTCCACTTTCAAACAACTAGCTGAATTTTTGACCTAAAAAAGATGGCCTTGTAACAAAATAACTGCATTCCCATTAAAATAATAAAATTTGTAACCAAATACCAGAATTTTTAATCAAACGAAATGAATTCCGAACCAAAAATATAATAGTAGACTTTTAAACCAAAATTAATTGAATTTTCTTATCGACTTCTTCTTGAGGGGAAAGAGTTATGGAAAGAGGGGACATCTTTCGCAAGATTACAATTTTTGTGTTAAAATTAATCATCAGGAAACGTACTAAATATTATTTAAGTTCGTGACGTTACTTCCATTGACCCCTCACCCCCACACACAAAACTCATTTGGTGAAATGAATTTTAAATTAGCACGGGACCAAGTCATTTAATAAATCCATTAGTGCTAGATAGTCTTTTAGAAAGTAGGAAAATATTTCTTGAATAATAACGCCTAAACTATTGAAATTCATTATCAGAAAACAAGAGGCTTTCTTTTTTAGTCATTTTAGTGATATTATTACGAAGCCGTTAAAAGTTCGGTACCGCTATTTTGAACACTTCTTCCATCTCTCCTCTTTTTCACAAAATAGATAAATTTTTTCTTTGATTTTATTTGGTGAGCGCCGAAAATAAAACTCAAACATACAAACATAATATTTTAACAGACTTCACAACCCAAAGTGCTCTCAAAATAGGGAAAACAGGGTGATTTATCACGTATATAGGGAAATCATAGGGGAATAAATACGTTGAAATAAATCTAATGCGTAGCTACCATATTGAATTCAGTACGACAATGCTTAAGATTTCGTGTCGAAATGAAATATATTGTATTTTCAACAGAATAGTTCAATTTTTGAACAAAAATAATTTATTTGCTTCAAAAAGAGATAGGTTTTTAACCGAACTGTCGAATTTTCAAACAAAAAGATTACTTCTCAACGAAAAATAAAATATTTTATGTTTCAATGTAAAAAAGATTCTAATCTTAAATTTAAAAAATAGACGAATTTAATGAAAAGGATCAATTCTCAACAGAAAATTTAATAGCTGATATTTCAAACAAAAAATTGTTTACTTTTAAATCAAAAATAGTGGAATTAAGCAAAGGACAAATTTTCACCAAACTAGCTGAATCATTAAGCAAACAAGATTAATTTTTAACCAAACAATGACATTTTTGACCAAAAGTTATAAAATTTCTACAAAAAAAAGTCTTTGAACCAAAAGATGAATTTTTAACAAATTAGTCGAATTTGTAAGCCAAAATGACGAATTTTCTATAAAACAGTTGAATTTTCAAATTTTTTACCGAAAAAGACGAATTTACAAAAAACTACATACATTTTTTACTAAATTGCTTAATTTTCAAATTAAGACGATCAATTTTCAACCAATAATCGAATACTTGAATTTTCATTTAAAAAATTAATTTTTAACAAAAAATTGAAATATCAATAAAATATTTAAATTTTCGACAAAAAAATCGACAAATTTTTAACAAAACATATAAATTCTTAAGCGATAAAAAATGTACTACAAAGAAGTAGATTTTTTAACAAAAATGTTAATTTTAAAAATGATAGTTACATTTTGAAACAAAAAAGATCAATTTTCAATCAAAATTAGAAAAGTTTGATTTTCAGTGAAAAAAAATTTTAACAACAAAAAATGATTTCTCACAAAAAATTTAAAGTTAAATCTGAAACTAAAAACAATCAATTTTCAATATAAAAATTAGTATTAAAATTTGCAATTGAAAAAATCGATTGTTAACAACAACAAAACGAATTATCAATAAAATAGTTAAATTTTTAATTAACGAGGTGGATCTTAAACTAATAAAGTTAGTTTTTCAAAAAGCACTTAAAATTTCAAACAAGACGTTGAATTTTTAATAAGAAAAGTTAATTTTTTTAACAAAAAGAAAAAAAAAACGAATTTATTAGAAAATACAAAAAATTTCACCCAAATTGTTTAATTTTCAGCAATAAATGATCAATTTTCAACCAAAAACAGAATAGATTAATTTTCAGTAAAAAAAATGTTAACAAAAAAAAAGAACAAATTATAAACTAAATAGTAAAATTTTCAAGCAAAAAAGACAACTTTTAAACAAAACAGTTGAATTTTCAAGTCACAAAGACGAATTTTCTACAAAACAGTTAAATAATTGTCGACCCAACATTTGAATTTGAAACTGAAAACGAAAATTTCTATTCAACCAAAAAAAATAACTAATTTTCAACAACATAGTTAAATTTTTAACCAAAGAGAGAAATCTGCAACTTGTAACTAACGCGCTGAGTGCTGCCTGAGTGCTGCCCAAGTAGTTACATTTTCAATAAAGAAGGTTAATTTTATATTAAATAAGATCAAATTTCAACTAAACAATAAAAATTTTAACAAAAAATATAAACAGGGGAAAGGGGAGAAATCTTTTAAAAATAGGTAAGTAGGGAAAAAGGTATAAAAATGTGAATTCTGTATTTAGAAGCTTTCCTTTGTAAAATAAAATCACTAACTTCCATTTTTCAAGCATTTAAAAAAAAAATCTTATTCACTTATCCATTTTCCATTTATATTTTTATATTTTTATATTTTAAACGGCCCCTAACATAATCTTTTGTTCCCATGATATTTTAGACGGCTTTAATAGCATCAGACCCGACGGAGAAGCTTTTCAATTTCCCTCCTTTTTCCCATTATCTTATATAGGATCTTCGTTGATAAGGCACACATTACCCAGAGTCACTTATGTTCTCGGCTTAAACGAAGGTAACTTTCTACAAAGTTTCCAACCGAAGCTTTGCCGAGCTTCTCTTGTTGTCGTCCAAGTCGTCTTTTTTTCGCCCATCTCGAGAAACGTAATTTCTGCTAAGTCTCCATCGACGAAGAGGCGAGGTTATTTTTCCACAGGATTTCTTTTTGTTCTCGAGCTCACTTTGCTGAAGATAAATTCAAGGTCGATGAATTTGCATACGTCGTTCCATTTAGGGTGCAAACTCGAGCCCCTCTTGTTTCGAGAGTAGATACTGGATACGAATTCGTTAGGTCCACTTCATTAAGTCGAGATAATCAATTAGTCAATTTGAATACATCTCCCATTCTCGTAAATTGCATTGCTTTGTCAGTATATTGACAGGGGCGTTTCTGGACCACGAAACCTACCTTACCGATTTCGTGAACATCTTGCAGCTAAAGTGGTGCGTGTCTGCACTAAATTTATAGAATCTTCTCGAAGGGACTCCGATAACGACACCAATGATTTGGCCAATTGTGAGAAACGAATTTGCGCAAACAACTTCAAGGTCATCCATGATTTTAATGAAGCATTTCGCGTAAACACTTTTAAGGTTATCCTTTGATTTGTTCTTGCATATAATGTTGCCTAATTCTATTAGGATTTGACAGAAGCTTAGTTAGTTAGACAAAATTACTGGAGATTTTTAAAAGTGGCTTTAGAAATGAGCACTCTTTAATCCATTTTCGAAGCTACACATAAAGACGGTCTTAAGGAAATTAGAGACAATTCAACTACCTCATTAGAGAATACGAGGGATTCTGATGATAGCTAAGGCATTTTTAATAAAAAATTAAATAGTTAAATTTTCTGTGAAGAATTATATTAAGCAACAGAAACAAACGAATTTTCAACTAGATATGAATAATATCAAAATGATATAATTAATTTTTCTCTTCAAAAAACTATTTTCAAACAAAATTCTTTTTTCAACGAAATAAATAAATGTTCAGCCAAAGAATTGAATCTTCAGCTCATAAAATAAATTTTTAACCAAGTGGTTCAACTTTCAATCAAGTAATTGACTTTTCAACCAAATGGTAAACTTTTTAACCAAAAGAAAGGAATTATGAACCAAAAATATAATAATCGACTTGCGAATTAAAAAGAATCACTTTTCAACCAAAATTGTTGGACTTTCTTATTGGGTTCAATTAATTCAGTTTGAATTTAAACAAGAAAAATAAGAAAAAGGAAAATTCTCTGGAAAACAAGAAGAAGAAAAAATCCTTTAAAAAAAGGAGAGAAAAAAGAATAGGAGAAAATGTGTCTAAAGTCTCTTGAGTGCAATAAATTTAATTAAATTACATATCCTCAGATGTTTCTTTATTTAAATGAAATTCAACATGGCCTTTGAGTAGGCGTGAATATTTAACGAAATTTGTTACCCTTTGTTTTTTTCTTCACGTTTAATCTTCTACGTTATATGCAAAGTGCTAGACTCTAAAAATTTACGAGCATCGAACTCTCCGCCTTTGTTAATAAAAACATCGACACCTGACTCGAGACTGAAAACTCACCCCGCGACTCTTACATTAATTAATTTTATTGTAAAATTTAAAACCGATAAAATTAAACATATTTTCTGGCTTGATGCACACCAACCATTTTATTCACTCGATTCCGCATTTTATTCCTAAACTGAATAAATTATCACCATTTTGTCTCGCTAATTTTTTCACTCACTGATGCGTGATGACTGCTTAAATGATTAAAAATTAAATCAATAAATTCTTTGACTCTACTATAATCACTTCAAATTATTTGAAATTCAACGGAATCCCTTGAAATTAATACAATATTGTTTAAATCTTGAAATATCCTTAAATCTATAGATTTGAATTTTTCAACCCAAAAAGACAAAATTTTAACAACACAGTTGCATTTTCAACAAAAAATATGACTTTTCCAAAAGAGCTGAATTCACAACCTACAAAAATACTTTTTCAACAAATTGGTCGGATTTTCAAACGAAAGACATTACGCCAAAGATTTGCATTTTCTAAAACACCTTTAAATTTTTAAGAGAAAATTACATTATTTTAAGATAAAGATGACTTTTTTACCAAAAGAAAAACTCTCAAAGCAGTCGAATTTAACAAACAAAAAACTAATTTTTAACAAAATAGTTACATTTTTAACCCAAAAAATTTTTTTTTGCTCAAACAAACATGCAATGGTTAAATTTATAGTTAAGCAAATTAATTTTAAATAGCAAAAAAAACTCATTTTCAACCAGTTGAATTCTAAAAAAAGACAAATTTTGAACAAAGATGCACATTCAACTAAGAAGGTTAATTTTCTAATAATAACTACTATTTTTAAATAAAATATTTTAATTTAAAATATTTCCATTTAATAAAATTGATTTTCAATCAAAGAAAACAGTTCTGTTGAATTTTTTAAACTCAAGAACTCATTTAAAAATGTTTCAATATTTGAAATCATTTGAAACTCCACACAATCTCGAAAAATGAGTAAAAATCTGCAGAAAGCCTTATACAATGTTATGCATTTCATTCATTTTTTAAAGTCCATAAACTCTTTTGATATCTTCGACATCCTTACCAAATTCCTTAAATGTTCTGCTTGGAATTTTGTAACATGCCCCAAAAATGTTTTAAATCGTTAAAAATCCTTTAACGCCGATGGAGATGTTCTAAAATACCCTAGGTTAGGAAAATTTCCCTAAGAATTTCTTGAAAACTGGCGAATTATCTTGAAATTTATATATCCTGAAAATGTTGAAAACTTTGAATTTCTTTAAAACCAAATAAAACTTTATGAAATCTCTTAAAATCCCTTGAAGTCTAAAATTCTATGGAATCCCTGAAATTAGTTAAAATTCTTCAAAAACCCCTTGAAGTCTGTTCTATTTTTAATTTTTTGAAATCTTAAAAATCTTTTGAAGTTTTTGATGTTTAAGATGGTGGGACATTTATGCCAATTGGTGGAGAAGCTTGAAAATATGTTTAAAGGCAAAGTGAAAAAAATAGTTGAATGAACTTTGAGAAAATAGTAACATTAGCGGCATTTTTTCAAAATAATTGCAAAATACTTGCATCGTTATAAACTATTCATATACGTTCTAATCCTGCATATTGACTGTGCATTAAATTCATCAAAGCGAGTATATAGGTACTGGCTTTTGATGTGTTTACGCATAGTAAATGCACTTGCCAAACGATCGTAAAAAGAAGGAATCTGATATTATTTGATAGATTTATCATCGCAATGCGCTTTCAATTAGCCGGATAAGCGTCATATAAATTGGGAGCTGATAAACTTGAATTAGGTTCGCAGTCGCTTCAATATTCATGCTAACTCGATTAAATCAGGACCTTTTGACGCTTTCGAATATTTATCAAGCGTATTAAAATTTTAGTGTTAGTGAACAAATAATATCAATCCAGTTATTTATGACAACCTATCAGATTCCACCATATTCAGAAGAAATATTTTTAGTCATGAAACTTTATAAAACTTTAATTAGGGACATTTTACAGCAGGGATCACCCTAAAATTGAAATGCTGAACTGCTGTGATCCCTGATTAGTAAACTGAAATCCCTAATCTAATGAAATGTATTGCCCAGAAATGTTCTCCCCAGCCAGAAGACATTATTTCCTCGATGGAATTATTCCTGGACACGTCTCTAATGACATTAATTCGCCACTCTTGTTACCCGGTCGTTCCTCAATTATCCCAAAAAGCTTATTCGGGCGTTACAGTGTCCGCCAAACGAGTATTTTCAGGCCAGTTATTCGGCAGCGCGACGTGCAAAGCTTCCATTTTACAAATTTCCCTCTAGTGTAATTTAAATTGGATTCCGGAGCCGGAAAGTAAGAACAGCCGATTTAATTAAACCGCATTTCCATACATAATGTACATCAGTAGAAGAATTAATCGGTTCCTGGTTTTCAACAGAATCAAAGCTGATTAGAGCTGTGATAAAGCGGTAGGCTGATTCTAGACGTAACTTCTTATCTTACCGACAACCAGACTATTTCACAACTGAACTGATTCGGTTCCGTGCTAAGTTCATAGAATCTTCTCAAAAGGTCCCGACATCACAAAATGATATTGCGCAATTGTGAGAAACGAATTTGCGTAAACAACTTCGAAGCCATTGATTATCTCAATGAAGCATTTCAAATAAATGCTTATTTATTTGATAAATTATTTTATAATTCTAAAAATCTTTTATTTCATTTATTAAATATTATAGGTTAAGGAAGTTAGAAGATTAGAATTTTTATCTTCAAATATTAATGGTCGTGGAAACTGAAAAATTAGTAAGGGAAAAGTCGAAGAATTTTGAAAATGAAGTTGTGCGACCACTCTGAAAAAGGAAGATCTGCAGGTATGAAATCTTCTTCCGAAGATATGAAAAGTCGTTTTTTAGATTGAGTAATCATCAGCGCGACTAAAAATTGGCATTCCCGAGAGAAGCTAGGCTAGGGGGTGCGTCTAGTTTACGAATCACCTCCTACATAGCTACTATGTAAATTCGTACGCCGGGGAATCGTTTCGGATTAGCCTTGCAGGAGGCCTCAATGAATGAATGATTGGTGAGTAAAAAAATAAAAATCGACTGACATCGATGACGCCTTGTTCGTGTGTTAGAATACACGTATAGTACTTGAGAGGCGACGTTTCATATGAATAATTTATTAAGGACGTTTATCATCCAACTCACCTCTACCTCAGGGCACTTATGAGGTAATGCCTTGCGGCTCTTCCTCGAACGATCGAAGGGTTTCTGACACGGCCTGTAAGCTATTATTTTAAGCGTTCGCTGGATGGCGTCATCACATTATTCATAGATTAACGATAACAGAACCTAACCAACGAGATGCATTCTGCAGGAGTGGTTTCGATTACTGTTGCCAATAACAAGGATCAGTCTGTCTCATATTTTTTCCTCATCCCCCTTTTCCCCACTTTTCATCATCAGATCACTTTTCGTCTTCAGGTTACTGTTTGCGTTCAGGTTACTTTTCCCCATCAGGAAACTTTTCGCCTTCAGGCATTTTTCGTCCATCCCCCTTTTTACTTAATTCGCATTTTCCTCATTTTTCGTTTTCAAACCACTTGTCGCCTTCAGTCTAGCCACCTTTCGCCTTCAGATCTATTTTTACCCTTCAAGGCACTTTTTGCCTTCGGGACTCTTTTCACCTTCTGGTCACTTTTCATCTTCAAGGCACTTTTCGCTTTCAGGCCAGCTTTCACCTTTAGGACACTTTTCACCTTGAGGCCACTTTTCGCCTTCATAGTCCAGGAAATTTTTCCCTCTTAAATTTGACAAATTTGCTACACGTGAAATCGAAAGTTTTGACCCAATTTTCCACTTGTCTCCCTTTTTTGCAAAGTTACAACTCATTTTTTTAAAAGCATAAACAGAAATTCAAAACATTAGAAAACAAAACGCTTCGAAAGCGATTCTTTTTATTGGTTACAATTTCATATATTTCTTAAAAGTTTCACTTAAAAGTTAAAATACGATTTACAATTACAAATATACTATATTACTATTTACTATTTACGACTACAATTTATAATACAAATTCTAAAAACAGGAAAAATAAGAAAATTTTCACAAAAATTGAGAACAATAATTATTTTAAATAAAATTAATGTAGATATTAATATTCTATTCAAATTGAAACGCTTCACATTCCGAATATTTAATGTAAAACTATTGCATTTTTAACCAAATTTTTTTTTATCAAAGAGTTAAATTTCCAACCAAAAAAGCTGATCAACTGAATTGTTGAATTTTCAAGATGAAAAGATGAATTTTCTACTAAACAGTTCATTTTCAACAAAATTCTTAAATTTTCGACTAAAAACGATCAAATTTCAACTAAGAATGAAATATTTCAGTTTCCAATTCAACAAATTAATTTTTTTTTAAAGAAGAATTAAAAAAAAAAGTTAAATATTCAGCCAAAGAAATAAATCTTCAACACACAACATTATTTTTTACAAAGCAGTTCAACTTTCAACTAAATAGTCTCATTTTCGACAAGAACAAATGAATTCTCATTGGAAAATGTAAAAGTATATTTGAATTAAAAAATGTTTTTATTTTAAATCGAAAAAAGTTTAATTCAACCAAAAAGACTAATTTAAAAAAAAATAGATCATTTTTAACATAAACAAATTTCAAGCAAATTTTTGAATTTTTAAGCCAAAAAGACGAATTTTCTACAAAAAGTTGAATTTACAAACAACGAAAAATATGACCTTTTGAACAAAATTGTCAAATTTTCAACAAAATAATAAAATTGGCAACCCAAAAAGATGAATTCTTAACCAAAAATATAATAAGGGAGAATACCCGACATTAGATAATGATCCTACAGTAGATATTCATTAATTATAAGCACAAATATAATCAAAGTAATCCCTTCTAATTTAAATATATTAACACGTATCGTGCCACATCTATTAATTATTTTAAGTTAATTATTATACATACATTAGTATTTTAAATTAACTAACTAATGAAAAAATGTAAATATATTATAACAAAATATTAAAAATAGCAAAACAGAATAAAGTATGTTAGTTGTAATTGTAGAAAAAAGTTTGGAAATCGGAAATCCGAAATAATATACAAAAAAGTAGCGTAAAGTATATAACTAATTTGGAATTGTCATATTGAAATATAATTTTCACATTGTGATAATTTTGCAATAATGGTTATCATTATCATTTTATTATTGTCGCGAATAATCATTTTTTAAATTCCTTATTTTTACACTATAATCTTTTTTAGCTGTCACAAAAAAAGTTACATTAGAAACAACTCAAAAAATCTAAGGATAAAAAAATTGAGAAAGTAGGTTTTTCAAATAGTCATTTTAGTATTTTTCAAATTGTTCCTTTCTAGCTTAAAAATACCAATTTCTAATGAAAAACACTAAAATATCCGAAGTTGTTAAACGGAAAAAAGGGGGACTAGGGAAATATTATTCATGTTTTCTTCCAAATCACTAACATAAAAATGTTTAATATTTTTAATAATTTGTTCGACCGTTTAGATATTTCAATTTAACCGCGCAGAATATTTAAATAGCACAAATGTTTTACAATTGGAATAAGATTCTATAAGAATTTTATCCGATTTGATTTTCAAACTTCTAATTTTAAGATATAAAACAACTTCAGGTAATCAGGTTTTCAACAACAATGATAATTTGCTTTTTTTCTTTGTTTCACAGTTTCTGTAAGCTAATCACAAAAAAGGGGAAATTCTCAAATATAGGGCTTATCGGGGATTTTGAACAAAATAAGAAAAAAAATAGGGGGAAAGGGGACTGATTCTAATCCCTGTTTACTTTCAAACATTTCCCAATGTTTGGAAGTAACGGTAATATTTTTGTAGCAAGTTTAATGCTATCCATGTTCCTAATTTCTTTTAAACAAGGGTCATTATCTATTGATTTACGGTAACGTAGCCTCACTAATCGAAGATTTATGTATATGGATATGTGAATAAGAGAGTTTACCGGCGTGAATAAATAGCTTACTTCTTCAGGCTAAACGACCGGTTGGTCAACCATACATTTCTTCGCCTCGGGTTTCTGATTTTTTGCTCAGATAAATCCTAAATGCCTCAGTTACGACTTTTTAGAGTTGTCAGTTCATACTGTTTTATACCAATTAGTTTAAATTTAATTAAGGAGAGGCGATAAAAGTTTCCTTTTACTCAACCAACGCGACGGCCAAATCCTCTTTTTACCTAATTAAATCATAGAATTTCATTTGGTCAAACTTTCAGAAAACATTCTGGTATATTTGTTCGAATTTGTCAAACATAATTCAAACTCAAATTAGCATTTGGAAAGTTCAACAAAGACAATCGTGGGAATTAAATGTTGGTTGAAAAAATCCGATATTGGTCTTTCAGCTAATGAAACGTATATGGTTCTGAAATCTGAACTGAACTAATGGTCACTGGGTTCACTAACCAGCAAACCATTATTGTAATATGCATTTAATTATATGAAAAACGTTAATTTCGTTCCTTCGAATTATCACGTTTTCACTGAAAATTTAATTATCAAATGTGAAAAGTATATTCAATTGAATAATCCGTAATCTGTATAGAGCTAATTAATTAGAATGGTTAAAATAACATTTTGAAAATTTCGGTCATTGGATATTTTTTTAAAGATGTTGTATAATACATTATTATTATTTTATATTTATAATACTTGTCAAATTATTTCACTGTCTCTACATTGTATCTACTATGTTGCCGTTCATTTGTTTTTTTTTTCTGCAAGCCAATTTCAAAATTTAAAAAATTTAAATTGTAAGTCGTTAAAATTTTCAATGATAAATCTTCAACGTTGAACTATTTAAACATTCAAAATAAACTATACAAAAATAAAATATTCCAAAAAGGTTCAAAATTACTTTAACTTAAAAACATAAATCTTCAAAATTAAATAATCTGCAATTCTATATCTTCAAAATTCGAGAATTTTAAATTGTTACTCTTCATAATTGTAGATTTTGGAATTTTAAATTTTTAAAACTATAAAGCTTTTATTTTTACAATTTAAAATAAAAAATTATGCAAGTTAAAAGTTTTAAAATTCCAATTTCTGTAGTTTTTTTCAATTTATATTCAAAACTTTTTCAAAATTTGGAAGATTTATAATTGAAAATGTGGCTTTTGATCTTCGAAATTAGAATTATTTTTAAAATTATTTTACAGTTTACACATTTCTTAGATTAGACATTTTTCAATTCTAACTCTAAAAAATTGTAGAACTTTAAATTGTAAATTTTTAAATCGTTAATAATTTTAATGCTTGACATTCGAAATTCCTTCAATTTGGAAAATTAAGAATTGAAAAATAAACGTTTTATTCCCAAAATCACCCAGATCTTCAGCATTTGAGGATTCAAAATTAATAACTTGAGTTTCAATTTACAAAATAAAAAAAAATGTAAAAAAATTTTATTTATAAATGTTTCAAATTTAAGAGCTTTTCATTGCAACTTTTTCAAATATTTTTATAACTTTAAATTGTTATAATAAAAATTACACGAATTTTGAGTTTTACAATTATAAATTCTATAATTTTGATGATTTAACTTCAAAATGTCTTCATTTTAGATGATTTAGAATTCAAAATTAGACTTCTGATTTTTAAATCCTTCAAAATTAAGGAATTTTTGTTTATAAAACTGAAAAATTAAAGAGTTTTTAGTGAAAAATTTCAAACTCAAAGAATTTTACATTGAAAATTGTTAAAATTCAAGAGTTTTAAATAGTAACTCTTAAAAATTACAAAGCTTTATAATGTAAAACTATAAAATTGAAGAGATTTTAATTCGTAGAATATACAATTAAAAGTTTCTGCAATTTTTAAGACTTACACATGAAAGTGCTACTATTTGGAAAATTTAGAATTGAAAACTTGACTTTTGAGGTTCAAAATTATCTGAATTGAGGCATTCGTATTCAATTTATATGATTTGTAATCAAAAACTTGACTTTTGATCTACAAAATTATCCAAATTTAAAAATGTTTATTTATAAATTTTAAAAATTTTAGAGTTTTAGATTGCAAAGTTTCAAAATTGTACTATTAAAAACAAGTTCACAACTAAATTAATTTAAATTATAAAAATTACAAATTGAAGGATCTTTAATTGCAAATGATCAAGATAGACCTGCTTTTAAAAGATTAAAAAAAATTCATGATTTTAAACTATGAACAGTCAAACTTAGAAGATGTTGAGTTTTGTTGGTGGACTGGTCTAATGTTCAATTTTTGTATCTTCTTCTAACCGTATTGTATGAGAAGCTGATATTTATTGATATTAAACAGTTTAGAATTAATTTAGAAGATTCTTAATTTTGATGGTATGCCGGTTCAATATTGTATTTTTTTCAAACTTCTTTATGATTAGTTGAAATTCATTGATGTTGACAAGGTAATAATTAAATTAGAAGATGTTCAGTTTTTTTAGTATACTCATTGTATTCTCCTCCAACCTTGTTCTACGATTAGCTAATGTTAAGTAATCCTGACCAAGTATTATTTAAATTAGAAGATATTGCATTTTGTTGCTGTAGTTTCCCCATGTTCCATTGTTGTATACCTTTTTCCAACCACATTGTATAAATTAGCTGATATTCGTTGATGTTGAACAGGAAAGAATTAATTTAGAAGATTTTGCATTTTGTTATTATACTGATCCAATTGTTCCAATCAAATAAACTTATACAATTGGACCAATATACCAAAAAACTTAACATCTTCTAAGTTAATTCTTACCTGGTCAACATCAATTAACACCAGCTAATCATACAACATGGTTGGAAGAAGAAACAACATTGAACCACTATACGTATCAACAAATTTCAGCATCGTCTAAATTAATTCTTGCCTGGTCAATATCAACCATAAGCAGCTAATAGACATTAATAGCTAAACAAGCTGAGGAATTTTCGAGTATAATCAATTTCCAAACGGATAAGTTACAGAAATAAGAGACAGAAGTAAGAGCCAAAATTTTAAAATGTCTTTTAAGAACATCTTATTCAGATATAAAATCCATCATTAACTTATTAATTTTTGTTGTTGCTTTTAATTCCTGCTAGTTAAATAATAAATTATATATTGATAAATGAGAAAATTTACTCCCATGATTGAACATTTAATGCCAATGTACAGAGGTTTTTCGGTTTTTATTATTTTACCCTTTGTTCTCCCCCGTTCCCATTCTTCATGACAAATGAACATTCTACAAAGATTCTCTGAATGCAAGGAGATATTTTTCTATAGCAACCATCCCCCAGCAAAACATGTGGTCTAGTTTCCAAGGGTGAATGACAAAGGAAATCCCAACTATTTTCTTTCTTATAAAATTATCATGCTTCATCAAAAAACAGTTACTTATTTATTTATTTATTTCACTTTTTAAGCTTATCGAAAAAAAAATCTAAGTTGAAATCCCATAAGTCTAAAAAAAAACTGTTATCTTTAGACTCTTTAGTTAGAGAACCCTCTACCAACTCAATTCCGGTAATCTGTCGCACATTTCAGAGTGATTCCTCAATTTACTCTTTTTTTCTTCCCAGAGAGCCATTTTTCATGTTGGTTCTCTCTTCCACGCAACTTCTCATTTAATTAATGGATTAGTTATCGCGTGCGGAAATACACATTCTGCCCAGAGAAAGGATTTTCCATATTTGTTCAAGAGAAATTGGAATTTATTTGCTTATGCATTTATTTCGATATTTATTCGCCTCAAAATAACGTTTTACAAAAAATGTCAACATTTTATTGAGAGTCAGTAAATTACTCTTTGATAGAGATAAATTTGTTTTCCCCCTGGGGAATGAAAATAAAATGCAAAATTATTGTAGATAAAGCGTTTTTATCTCGTGTTCCACTTTTTATCAATAGTTGAAATTTGTTTAATTTAGGAGTGCTCAAATTTAAATGAATCAAATCATAATTCAGTGAATAAATATCTACCTGAAGTTCTGTACGTTCAAATGAACGAAATATTTTTCGACACTTCTGTCGTACCCATAAATGTGGTTCTAACTGCAAATAAAATTATGAATTATAATTATTTTTAAATAATACATTATTTCCAATATAAATTAACAAACATTTGAGCCCTTTCCCTAGTTTGCAAAGTAATCAGTAAAAAATTTCGTTCATTCCAACGTTCAGAACTTCAATCACCTTGAATAAATTGTTTAAAAAAATTATATTTTTACTATATTGAGTTCAATATGAAACACTTTTCATTCATAATATACCAAGTATAAATATTTTGCATTTTCAACAAAACTGCTGAACTTCCAACTAAGAAATATAATTTTTTAACCCAAAATGATGAATTTCCAACTGAAAAGTTAATTTTGAAACCGAAAAGATGAATTTTTACACAAAAAAGTTTTATTTTCAACAAAGAACAATGAATTCTCAACCGATTTGTTCCTTTTAAAACCAAATAGTTGAATTTTCAATTTAAAAAAAGATGGATTTTTAAACAAAAATAACGAATTTTCAATAAAAAAAAGATAATTAATAACAAAGAAAAATAAATTTTCAACCAAAAAGTTAATTTTCAACCAAGAGTCCTTTTTGAAGATGAATTCTCTATAGTCACATTTTCAGTAAAAAGATTACTTTGGCTACTTCTTTCAATAAATTAAGACAAAGAACTTCTGAATTTTATTAAAATTTTATGCAATTTTTTTGAATTTGCCTTTATTTCTTTGAAATTTTCTGGAAATACACTCGAAGCTTTTTGCATTTAAAATTATGGTTTCTATTCACTTGAATTATTTTTAATTTATCATGAGTTCTTATTAACTTTATACAATTTTTTTCAATTCTTTTAAATTCACTTAATTTTTACTGAAATCAAAGGAATATATTGGATTTTTGTATTCTTTTCCAATTTATTTTTAAATACACTAAATTCACTTTTAAGTCTTTTAAACTCCACTTAAATTCTCTGGAATTTGAGTTCATTCTTTTGTATTCCGTTGCAATTTTCTTGAATGATTCCAAATTTAATGAATGCAATGAACTTTTTAAATACTTTTGGATTTTTACAATTCACTTCAATTTTGATGAATCTCATACAGTTTCTCATTTCTCTTCAATTTCTTTAAATTCACACCACTTTTATTTAATTCGATCTGAAGTTTGTTCCGTGTAATATTTTGGATAACATTTTTTTTCAATTTACTTGCATTTTTATTTAACTCATCTAGAATTTTTATGAATTTCATGGAATTTTTTTCATTTTCTTTAAATTCTCCTAAATTCACTCGAATGTTTTTAAATTCGTTGATTCATTTCTACTGAATTTATTCAAAATTACGTGTAGTAAAATTAATGAAATTCGTCCAATTCTTTTGTATTCAAAAGAACACTATCACATCAGTGTTACTTTTTGGGATAGAAATGATTATTTTATTCAATTATATTGTTTTAAATTATTCTTATGAATTTCATAAAAGTCTCTTCAATTTCTTTAACTTTTTTAAATTCACTAAATTTTTACTGAAGTCAGTGAAATACTTGGGATTTTTTTTCAATTTCGTGATTTTTTCTTCAAGTTATTGAATTTTTCATTAATTTGCTCCCAATTTTTATGAAGTTTATTGAATTCTTTTAATTTTCGTTGAATTTCTCTGAATTAACTCAAATTTGATTTAATTCATTTGTTTTAATTAGCCAGAATTCGTTTAAATTCACCCGAAATTATTATAACATGGAATTCTATTGTATTCAGAAGAACATTAATCACATCAGTATTAATCATTTTCAGTCAATTACAGCTGACTGAAAAAATCATTATTTTTCGAAAGCTTCGTCGGTCAAACTACCCATTGTCGAGTATAATATGATTCCCGCCGCACAAAAGAATCTGTCGAAACTAGCCATCACAAATTGGAATATTAAAAATGAACATATATGAAGTTACAAAAACCATAAAATTTATTGATTGCAATAAAAAAGACCTGTGATATATCGCAAGTAATTTAAAAGGTAACCATTTTTATAGTTATTTTTACTGAAAAGAATTTTATTACTACCAATTCGTTACTTATTTACAAAAGACACATCGTTACCAATATCTATACCAAAAAACAACGAAAAACAAAATATGTGGTTAGTTTAACTACATTTTTTTGTTGTTTTAACCAAATATTGTGGTAGTTGGAGTTTTTGGTTGATTCAATAACAAAAATGTGTTGGGTGAATCGTATATTTTGTGGAATCACCAACGCTTGTTTGATTCAATATAATGTGCATGTATATCCAAGAACAGTTCATTTGGTTCAAGAAATTTTCTTTTGTAACGTAACAGAAACATAAATAAAACACAACTTTTTTGACTATAAAAAACTTGTGATTCTCTATCACTAGCATAAACAAATGAATTTGCAAAAGTCTATCCTATAAGCTGTAAAGTTTGAAAAGTAAGTAGGAAACTTCCCATGATGTTCCGATGAAGATGACTGTTGTGGAAGAAAATGATCGCCGATGAAGAATTCTGTTACAGAAACTTAAATAAGAGAAATTAGTTACTTTCCATCATAGAAATAAACTAATCAATTGAGAAAAGTCTGCCTTGTAAAGTTGGAAAAATATAGAAAAAATCCTATGAAATGCTGATGAAGATTTCTCATATGCCGAAGAAGATTATTATTGTAGACAAAGGTTAGCGTCGATGAATATTGCTGTTAAAGTAACTTTTAGAAATAAATTACTTTCTATCACTGACATAAACAAATTAATTTTGAAAAGTCTGTTCTGTAAGCTGCAAAGTTGGAAAAGTAAGTATGAAAAATCCACGGATGAAGATTATCATCAATGAGGATTGCTCTTAGAGTAACACTTAAAAACAAATTAATTTCCATCACTGGCATAAAGAAATTAATTTTGAAAAACCTATCTTTCAAAGTTGTACAACTAAGTAGGGAAAATCCTATGATATGCGGAGGAAGATTTCTCATATACCGATTAAAAGATTACTATTGTGGATGAAGATGATCGTCGCTGAAGATTTGTTACAGTAACTTTGAAAAGGAAATTACTTTTCACCACTGTTATGGACGCATCGAACCAGTGACCCAAAGTTTTAGTCACAGTTTACGGTTCATGAATGAAAGTTTGAAAGGTATAACGCTTTCTTCATGAAGTATAAAAGGCGGCAGATCTGATTGATAGAAACATCGAAAAGTTGACCAGCCCTGATCTTCTCTTGGCCATTGTCCATCCCCTAATACAACCTCTGATCTCCTGCCTACAAACTTGACAACAATAACCCTAACAGGCTCCTTGGAGTGTTACGCATCAAAGTGCGAACATCACAATGTATCCCATTACAAACTTTCCAAATCCATCATCCTAATCCCGGTAGTATAGACTATAGGTATAGAGAAATCAAATCACGCTTCGATAGACTTGGTGCAGCTGTCCTTGGAAAAATCGAAGGAAGCGATAAACCTCCGGGGATCGACCTTGAAAGACCAAAGGCCCTCGGCGTGTTCTCTCGCTTGTAAATAATCAAAACCGAGGGGCAAAAAGAGCTAAAGAAAATAAAAGGTACTCACGTGGATAGATGAAAAATTCCTTCAAGGTCCCAAGAACTCTGCCTGGACTTTTCACCGCACAGAGGGTTTCTACCTGACATCCACTCAATGCTAAATGTTACACAATCTCGGACAGGACCTCCCTCACATTCCACTGCATTTTCCCTATTGCTCGACCATAACTTTCTAGTAAATCTAACACTCTAGTAAAAGTCCACTAAACTGAACTAAAGTCGGGTTTCGCTCACTGCCGGCCAACTTTTAATCCACGTGACTGCACACCGCACCGGGTCCGGGGAGTATCACACCTTCACTCATTTCTTCACTCTTGCATAAAAACCGGCATCTTTCGAACAAATGCATAAATTTAAACTAAAGATTGACACTTGTTTAGTTTAAAATAGACCCCTTTAAATGGTAGATCCATATAATCATTAGAGGTATTTGAAATTGTTTCTTCAAATTATTTTAGTTTGAAAAAACACATATCCGGTTTTTTTAATTCGAGGAGCCGCTCTCGCGCGACCGGGCCATCGTGCGGCTTCCGTCTGATAGAACTCGCACGCAACGCGGACCTGACGAGGGCAAAAGAGGGTAGAGAAAATGGGAGGGCTGGAGTCGGGGTGGAGGGGGAGGAGCAAGCAATGGGAGATGAGGAAAAAAGCGCGCGGGGGTGGTAGTTATAGAGAAATGGGGAGAAGAGAGAAAGAGACAGAGAGAGAAGGAGAGAGAGAGAAAGAGGAGAGCCTCGTGAGTCCCTGAGATTTCGGCGTGTATCGCAGTCCGGAGCCTCGATCTTCACTGATTCCGAGTTGGGTATGTTCTATACTCTATAGGAAAGCCTCAAGTTCTGCGCAACCAGAGACTCACAGCTCAACCCCGCCACCACGACCATTCGCCACCACCACTACCATCGTCATCCAGAGTCCAGACCACGCACCCCCTCGATTCCAACACCAACCCTAGTTGGAGTGAGAGAGTTGAGCTAATCTCGAAGTTGAGCGAATCTTATCAGGAGGGAGTTGAGCTAAGCTAAGGGTCGGAGGGTGACTACTGACTACTCTCGTACCTGTCCGCAGAGTCGAGATCCACTTTCAGCTCCTAGGGAGTGCAATTCCAACCCTCTGAGTAATAACATTGCGGCTGGATCTTTGATGAAGGTAGATTGATGGTGTTTTGTTTGTTGTTCTTTATGAACTCTGGGGTGGTGTCTACTCATTCTTGAGGGTGTACGGAACTCTTCACTTCAGACAGTTCGCGAGATATCTTGATTATTGCACCCGCAAATTGAACATTAGATTTTAAGGTTCTGAAATTAAAGGTAAAACGAGAGCAGGGTTTTAGAAATATAGACCTTTGCAAGGCATAATAGCGGATATGGATATACGCTGGGGTCGTCCAAATTATTTTGTTGTCGTATTTTCATACAAATTGCCCCCAAATTTATTCGAATCCACACAAGTATAAAAGCTTTTTTTTATTGCTGAACAAAAATATTACTTAGAGATTCCGCGAGCCCTATAAATAAATTTTGGTGGTCTAAAAAACTCTTTTCGAGTTACAGAGCAAGTCAGCCCCCCCCCCTCAGTTTCCATTTCTGGGAAAAAATCCGTATTTTTTTCAAAATGCAAATATAATTACAAAAATGTATTTTTCTTATGAGAAATGTGTGTTCATCAGGGTGATCGTCCAAAAATGCATTGTAATTTTTTTTTACTCTGGAGGGGAAGTCACACTCAAAAAAGTTTTCATTTTCGGAGAAAGAAAATCCGTTATTTTTTCGAAATTCAAATATTAATACGTGCCATCGGGCACTTCAAACTCCCATTTCATTAACATGGGGAAATTCGAGATTTTAGAACAATTGAACTCATACTTCAGGGTTTGATCAAAACGCGCCAAGTTTTTTAGAGATTGAAGAAGAATGTCTACGAAGTTAAACCATGCTACTAACTCTTATATCTAACT
>NC_046665.1:86088959-86098026 GCF_010883055.1 Belonocnema kinseyi
AAATATGACCCAAAAATTAAAAAACTACATTCTTACGTATTATTGTTAATTTTCAACATTTTCAGCAATTTCTGCCATTTTTTTAAAAGATATTCCAACTGTTCATTAGTATTTTTTCTTATGAAAACATAGGACAGAAATTCCAGAAAACTAATAATAATACATAAAAATTTAGTTTTCTATCTTCTGGGTCATATTTGGAGCGCTGAAGGGAGGATAAGTGTGGTTTGAAAATAAAAGTTATTAGTATAGTTTCATTTCGTAGACGATCCTCTTCAATTCCTAAAAAATTGGCATATTTAGATCAAACCCTGAAGTTGGAGTTCAATTTTTCAAAAATCAAAAATTTTCTTATGTTAATTAAATAGGAGTTTGAAATGCCTGATGGCACATGTTAATGTTTGAATTTCGAAAAAATGTCGACTTTTCTTTCTTCAGAAACGGAAACTTTTTTGGGGTGACTTGGCCTCTAGATTAAAAAAAAAAATTGCAATGCATTTTCGGATAAATCAATAATAATAAGTGAATCGTTTTGGAACTCAACATTTATCTGCAGAAGTAGCCATATAATACAAATAAACATTATTTTTAAATATCACTGTCATAATTTTGTTTTACACACTGAAAAAATGGCTAGGTGAGCCAACTATTAGTTAGTAAGATATCATACTGCTATTTTATTAATTGATGCTGCTATTTTATTAATGGGTACGACAATTCCATTAATTGCCGTGACTATTCAGTTAGTAACAGCAACTAAGTAAATGGTTGTGTTAACTAATAAAATAGCAGTACCATATCTTACCAACTAAATAGTAAGCCCAACTAACCATTTTTTTTAGTGTAGGGTCCCCAAAAACCCCCAAAAGTGAAAAATTGGGTTTTTGGCACTAATTATGATAATTAATTAATTATCATTTAGAACGAGGTTTAGAACTAATTATCATTTAGAACGAGGTAATAATTATTGCAATGTGAGAAAAATAATTGTTGAAACAAATTATTATTATTAACAACTATCTTCTCCTATTGCAATGCTAGATAGTTGTATTTTTTTTCTGAAATATTAAATTTTTTCAACTTTTTACTTATAGCGAGGTACTAATTATTGAAATTTAATAACCATCATTGTTTGAACAACTTTTTGGCCACTTTTTACTTATTGAGACAATTAATTCACTTGATGAACCAATTAATTATTATTTATTTATTGTTTCAACAATTGAAAAATATTTGAAAATAAATGTATGTCACTTAATGAAAATAAACTGCCAGTTCAATGAATTTTTGAAAAAATCAACATTTTTTACACAGATGGGATTTATTTAAATAATTAAAAATTAATTAAACAATATTGTTAAATATTCCACTAAACCAATAGTATTAATTTGTATTAATTTCTTTTTAAATAAAATTATTCAAACAATGTTGATAAATATTCCACTAAAGAAATATGAATAATTTTTAATAAAAAAAATTTCATTTATTTAAACAATGAAAAATTAATTAACCAATGATAATAAATATTCTACTAGACCAATATTAATAATGTCATATAAAAAAGACGAGAATACAGAGTTCAAAAGGTCGATTTCATGAAATTGACATTTTTGATTTTAAGGGTAGTTTTCAGGTATTCGTCGGGATGTGTTAGGGGTGTCAAACCCATATGTCTGGTACATGGACTTCTTTATTGGATAATGCTCCACAAGCCTCTATACTTTACCGTCACATATTTTTAAATCTAAAAAATTATTCCAAAAGCTCAAGAAAGTGATTTATCCCCATGCATTTTACATGAAAAATTTCAAGTCAAAACCGACAACTTTTAAAATAAAAAATAAAATAAAATTAGGGAATTTCTTTTTTCGGATTTGGAATGAAATGAAGAAGATCGTTGTCCTCTAAAAAACGTATTTGAGCCACCCTATTGCATATCTAAAAACGTTTTAAAATGGTTTAGCTCGCATAATAAATTAACAGAAACTATTCAGGTGGGAATTTCCACAAAATATTTTTTCCATGTTTTTCATATGCAAAACTTTTCTTGACAATCTTGAATATAATTATTAAATTCTTTCAAAACATTAAAAAAATTTTTAAAGTTTTTTCTAAAGCCGCTTGTGTCGTATGAAACAATCGGCTTTTCTGAATCTGACGGTGATCATGATAATAAAGTTGGTATCTTTTAAGGAACTAAGAAACAATGTGCCTGTGATGAGAAATTAAATGTTTTTATTAAATTAAAAAACTTGGTTTGAGAAATTTACAGGTGCACACTTAGCCTTTAGCTTGAAAATGGCGGAGTGCTCGTTTAGCCCCATGCTTTTTTTCGGTCGTCTTTGGAGTATGCATCAATTTTATAAAATAGTATTCAAGCTTTTGCTCATAAAAAATTTCGTCTACAGATAAAATTGTAGTTAAAATGTCACATCTTCAAGCTGCACCAGTGATTTTTTCATGACTTTTCTTTGTTATTAAAAATTTACGATGCAAAACTGTGCGCGCATAGTGGTGAAAAAATAAAAACTGCTTCAAGCTGTATCAGTGCTTTTTTTCATAACTTCGTTTTGTTCTTAAAAGTAGACGATGCAAAAGCTTTTCACTTTTATCCCTACGCCTTTTTTCGGACGTCTTTAGAGTTAATTAGCGTCATTTTGGTCAAATATCATCTAACTCTTACTCATAGACAATCGCGCCTATGAACAAAATTGTAATTGAAATATCACTCCTTCAAGCTGTATAATGTGCTTTTTTCATAACTTAATTTTTTCTAAAATTTAGTAAAATCCGTTCGTTCCGCAACAACGCTCCGACACAGGTCACTGATCAGTTTCTCTAGCTATCACCCCACCCGGAGAGATTTGCAGAGTCAGCATACGACATTATAATATAGATTACGCAAAAATGCGCAAGTGGCTCATATTTGTATATACATATAACAGGAGACTTTTCCTTTTGTTAATTGAGCGAAAAGGACAGATTTAATTAGTTCTCAATGAAAAACAAAAGTTAATACCTTTCGTTTAGTAACAATAAAGATGGATCGTTGATGGAGTTAAATCAGTGGTGCTGGTGTTATTGTTTCTCTTCTTAAGAAACTACGAGTTCTGCCTGTTCAGTCTTCAGAATATTGGAAAATCTTCCCACCAGACAATTCTATACGAATAACAAGCTGCTTGAGCTCTGAAAATTAAACAATGAATCAAATTAAAAGAAATGGTTTGTTTTCTATATTTATTTCTAGTTTTTAGCGTCCATCTCTTGGAATATTGAATTAAAACTAAATTAAAACAAATGAATAAAAATAAAAAAAAACCTATGAAAATGTAATATGTTGTTAGCGAAACCTTTAAACTTTGAATTAAAAAATGCTCGAAACTAATTTTAAATATCCTTCCTTCCCAGTGGGGTCAGATTAAAAAGCTTACACTTTTGAGTCTTCAGATTAAAAATGTTACAGTTTTCAGAGATTTCATTAAAACTCAAATAAATTAAATTGTTTCTGAAAGTATTATAGGATATAAAAATGCATCCGTTGAATTAAAAAGTATCCAATCTTGACAATCGAATTTTAATTCAATTTTGAATAATTAATTCTAAAGCAGGATTTAGAAAGCTTTGACAAATTTGGTTACAAGATATTCTTAAAGAAATGTGCCATCTTCATATAATTAAAATGCAGTCTATATTTAACAAATTAAAATTTAAAATGAAAGGCACTGTGTTATATTAAATTCGAATTAAAACGCTTGAAAAATTAATTTTCAATATTTTCATCAAAACAAATAAAGATTTTTCAACAAAATAGTTCAATTTTCAACTGAAATAGTTTAATTAACAAAAAATGAAATAGTTAAAGTTTCAGTTCTTACAATTTATTTTTAACCAAAGAGGTGAAATTTCAACTTAAATGATGAAATATTCAACAGGATTACTCAAAATTCAATTTGAAAAATAAATTTTTAGCGAAAAAAGGAAACCACTTACCAAAAAAATAGTTACATTAAGAACTAGAAGCTTTAAATTTCCAGTTAAAAAGATTAATTTTTTACCACAAAAATAAAGGAATTTTTAGTGAAATACTTAAACTTTGAACCAAATAGATGAATTTTCAACCACCAGAATGAATGTTTAATAAAGTAGTTCAGAATTTCAACCAAGAAGATAAATTTATACTAAAAAGACGAATTTTGAAAAAAATACATGAATTTTCGACTAAAAATGATAATTTCTTAACAAAAAATTGAATAGTTTAGCCTTCATTAAAAGAATGTTAACCTAAAAGATGTATTTTGAACTAGAATAATTAAACTTTGAGTTGAAAAAATTAATTTTTAACAACAATAAACACGAATTTTTAACAAAATACTTAAATTTTTAACGATCGGATGAATTTTGAATGAAATAGTTGATTTTTCATAAAATGTTATGAATTTTTAACTAAAATGATGAATTTTTAATTAAAACAGTTAAATTGTCAACTAAATTTTTTTTTAAATAAATAAATAAATTTGAAAAAAGAGTTGAAATGTCAGCCAAGAAAGATTTTGCAGTCAAAAGAGAAAAAAATTAAAATGAACTGTTGAATATTCTAACAAAAAGTTTAATTTTCTACCAGAAACAGAAAAGATGAATTTTCAACAAAATGCATGCGTTTTTAACTAAAAAAGAAATATATTCATCCAAATATAGAAGATTTAAATTTTCAGTTAAAAAATTAATTTTTCACTACCAAAAAGTGATTTTTTACAACAAAATAGTTAAATCGAATAATATGAAGTTACATTTAGAAATGAAAAACATTGTTATTTAATTTTGTATTACAATTGAAATGAATATTTTAAAAATTATACAAGCTTTCTAAAATAATTCTAAACTATAAAATGCTTCTATTAAATTTAAACAGTACAAAAGGTAAATAAATTTGAGCCAGTCTCTTTTACGGCAGCTTCCTAGCTTCTATAAATCTTGAAAGTTATGTATCATTTATCCAACAGCTAAATAATTCCATAAAACAAAATTGAACACTTAAAAATTAATTACCCTTTTTATTACTAGCTTCAATACTAAAATCTTTTTATTACTAATTTAATTCAAGAAATTTTAAATTGTTTTCTTCAACCTAAGAATAAAGTGATGTAACACAAGTTCTGCTATGTTTTCGTGAGAAAAGATAGAAGATCTACAAAAAAGTAAGCCAAGCTGTAAAACTATAATCCCTCCTACTCAGTAGAGGATGAAGTTATTTCTATTATATGCAGGAATCAGACCCCAATCATAGGGGGAGTGCTCATTTGACCGCCGTCTACCTGGCTGCACTACCTCTACCTAAATTTTCGAAAATGCAGCTGAGGGATCTCCAGACGCTGTCGCCGACCCTTGCCAGCAGGGGGCCGGTTGAACCAATCATAATGAAATAAAAAACATGAAATATTTTTATTTTGCAATTAATAATTTAGAAACATTATATTCAAAAGCAGCTAGTGGCGTAACTTCCTTACCACGAAACCCTGCATTGCAGAGGGGCCTCCTTCTGTAAGGGGGCCCCTCACGGCCAGTGGCCAAAATATATTTTAATTTCCATTTTATACATTCTTGTGCATTTTAAAATAATGATTTAGTTTGAATTCTAGATATCCAAAAGAATATATTAACCATTTTTTAATTATCTGAACAAATATAATTTGTTTAAACAATTCTTTTTTCAAACATATTTTTAAACCGAATTTCATGAACTAAACTTAATATTCTATTATTATAAGGAGTAATAAATTCTGCTAAAAGCTTTATGACAATGTTTATACAATTAATTTTTTTCCTTCCACATTTTTTTTAAATTGAGCATGGATTGCTTACGAATAAAAATTTTTTAAACATTGACACGATGTTTTCAACCAAATTTACTACTCAAAATCATTAAATCTTATGTTTAATTTAGAATTTTTAACCCAATAGTTTGCAATAGATTTCAGTGTAATTCAACGGATTTCAACAATTTTCAATTTTAAGAGAATACTTAAAACGATTTTAAAACATCACATAAGATTTCCAAAATGATCAGAAAAAAATCTCGAAGATTTGGAAACAATTTTAGGGGTAATTTAAGTTGGTTTAAAAGATATTTCCAAATTTTTAAATTTTAAATTAGATAAAGAACATTTTAATACTTTTAAAGATTTGTGAAAATTTATTAAATATTTAAATTTTTTACCAAGTTTTGAGCGGTCCTAAAAATCTTCTAAACTGGTTTAAATTTTTCCTAAAATGGTGTTATCTCTTCTGAAATAAACAAATTTCATTTAAAATTGTCTAGGTTCTTTTATTACACATCTGCAATATTTCAAAATCTTCTCGGCTAATGAAAAAAGTAACCTTATGGATTAATGTAGCTACAAGCAGCTATAATTTAAAAAATGTGGTGAAGTTTGAAATCATAATGATGTGCACAATGCTTTCCAATATACTAAACGAAATGAACGTTACATCATAATTACTTCAAGCAAAAAACATAGATTTAAGCCGTGCACTTACAATCTCAAACAGTGCAAGGAAACATTCGAAAAAGTACAAACTTGAATATGAAAAGTGTAAGGAAGAAGCTACAAAATATCTCAAAAATGGGGCATTGAACCAGTCTTTGTAGAAAATCGGAAACCAAAGCGTAAGAAGCATTTTGATATTAGTAAAGAATTTTTAATAATAAATGTCTTTAATCACATCTTGAGGTGTCTAATGTCTAAGTAGATATTGTGAATACATAGTTTACAGAGGAATTACAGATTCGATATCATAAGGATTTCACAAAATAATTCCCCTTGCAAGTCATCAACTTTATCCCATTTTTAAATAGTAACGGGTTCAATGAGACGTCAATGGTATAAGATGTTTTCCGCACTTTCCTAATTAAATACAGCTTCCTGAAAAGCGTTTTTTCAGAAGTAATCCCTTAAGAATTTATTTTACTCTGTATGTTGCAGTATAGCAACTTGCAGAAGGACGTTCAGCAGATTAAAAATTATAAAATCGTATTTACGGAATGAAATGCATTAAGGGCATGTGATACTTCGTCGCGTGGTCAATCGGGTACAGTTCCCCCGGCTTTTTTGATACAAAAATGAAAATTTTTAAAAACTGAATTCGGAGATGCTATAAAATATCATAACGGACGTCCCCGGACTCTTTTTTGAGCGATAATAACAAAAAATGTATTGTGCTAAATAAAAATTGTATGCATTATTTAGAGGTTATATTGTTTTCATCACTGCCTTTCCGATAATTTGAAAATTATTGATGAAAGAGACTTTTTTAATTGCCTGCAAGCAAGATTAGTTCCGGGAGATTAGTCACTATGTTTATTTGTAAGTCCAACGTTTTCGGCCAAAAATATTTTGTAGTTTAGAGTAACGATCGGGAGAATTGTAACACACATAACCTCGAAATATACACACGTTGTTAGAAAAATCGAAATTTTTTGGAAAAATAAACACAAAAAAAGTGTGCGGGGACGTCCGTTAGCATGCTCGCTATCATTTCCCAGATTTTGACGACAAAATATTTCCTATCCTAGGAAAAAAACCGAGGTAATCTAACGCTGAAAAAATCGATACCAATTCCTAAGCGCTATGCAAATTAATCACATTTTGCTAAATTAAAACTTTTTTGAATTAATCCACAAAAAAGTGTGTGGGGACGTCCGTTAGCATGTGCGCTAGCATTTCCCAAATTTTTAAGACAAAATATTTATTATTCTAGAAAAAAAGCCGGGGGAACCTAAAACTGATAAAATCGACAATTTTCTAAGTATCACATGCCCTTGAAGTCGATTCTTAAATCTATCTCAACTGACAATCGAACTTGAGGATGCAAAATAATTCGATATAGAAATTGAAAACAATTCGATATCGAAAAGTTTGTCAAAATGAAAGCGAGACGAATTGCAATATAGCAACGTGCAGATAATTTTGTTAGCAGTGCAATACTATTTTTTAAGTCAAAACTATGTATAATTTATTATATAAATTGTCTAAAACAAAATTTAATTGGTAATATATTATAAAAAGAACTACGTGAGATATATTTTATTTTTTTAAATGTATTTCAGCTAAACTTATATGCTGTTTGCCTTTTTAATTCTATAAGAGAGGCTTCCTAAACATTTCTGCGGTGGGGCCTATACGGTTGTAGTTACGTCACTGAAAGCAACGTTTGGCGATTTCACCGTAATGTTACTTGTCTTCTATTTTGAGCGATGGAAATGACAGTCATTTTGTTTTGACAGAAATTTCATATTGAAGGTCTTGGCGGTCGGTTTTAAAATAAAAAATGGTCGATTTAAATATTGTAGATTGTATAATTTTTAACATGCAGAATTCTCTTGTTTAATTTTTTTCTTGTAGTCTATGAAATTCAAAAGGACCATTCTGCTGGTGAAGTTTGGCGACAGCGTCTGGCGATCCTGCATCTGCATGAGGAAGAGTTGGGTAGAAGGGGTAGAGCAAACAGGTAGAAGGCCATCAAATAGATAAGATTATCGTGAAGGAAAAAATTTAATTAAAAATATAAATTAAATTAAATTAAGGATTTCAAGAGCTATTTTATGTGAATACCCTTATGAACAAGAAGTATTCGTAAGAATTGGTTCCAGTACTTTTTTTCGCGAAAAAGTATTATATTTCCAATACTTATTCGCGAAAGACGTATTAAATTCAATAGATACCAATACTTTTTTTTCTTAAGGGTAAAAAGGAAGGATTTAAAAGATTTTAGATTTTTGCAAATTCCCAAAAATTTGTAGTATATTTCAATAATTTAAAGGGATTACAAAGGATTTCAAATATATTTTTAAAAATTAATAAATTTTAATAAATCGAAAGGGATTTCAAAGGATTTTAGGGTATTTTTAAGGATTCTAAGGGGTTTTCAAGGGATTTCAATCAATTGAAAGAATTTCAAATAATTATAGGTACGAGGGTAGTTCAATAAGTCCTTAGAATGAAGTATAAAAACAATTTTTTTTGGGTAATTTTTTTTTTTATTTTTCAACATAATCTCCTTGGAGCTCTAT
>NC_046665.1:86098126-86102901 GCF_010883055.1 Belonocnema kinseyi
ATTTACCCAGTTATAAACCGTTGCTAAGGCAAGGGCAGATGTGCCATGAACTGAGTCCAATTCATTTTTTATCTCATATGGAGTTAAACCCTTTAAATGAAATGTTTGATTAAGTCTCTGAACTCGTTTTCCCCATTTTTCTTAACGAACAATTTTTTTTTTCAATTGGTTATAAAAACACGTAAACTCAGAAGATGTGGACTGTGACTGCACCATATATCTAGTCGGGAGTGGTGCTGACTGAAAACAGATGATTTGGAGCGATTCGCGCGCCATATGTTGGTCATTCTAAGGACTTATTGAACTACCCTCGTATTTGAAAAGATTCTAACAGATTTTAATAATTTGAAGGAATTTCCAAGGATTTTAATGATTAATAAGAAAAGAAAAAATTAAAATCGGGTTTAGAGAAATCAGATATTTTAAAATTATTTTAACAGATTTAACCATATTTGCGAGGATTTCAAATATTTAAACGGTTTTTAAAGGCTGTCAAGGTATTCTAATAAAATGTCCAGGATTTCAGAAAATATAATTGTACTTTTCATGGAATTTCACGGATCACGTTTAGCCTAACAATTCCTATTTTTGTCATATTTTTACATTAAAATTTAATTATATACATTAATTTTAATAAAGCATAAATTAAATTCCCAGTTTAATGTTTATTTATTAAGATTGTATGTTTGGAAATCATTTTCAGGTTGCAAAACATTATATGTAATAAAAGTAAAATATTACTTCAAGTACAGCTAAAATCATTTTCAAATAAAAAAATAAAGGAAATTTCTATTATGATCCGTTTTTCCAATAATTTTATTGGTTGCAAATAATTTTTCTGTTATCGGATGACAGTTAAATTGAAAAAAGCCAAAAGTGGAGCAGTTAAAATTTCAGTTAAAAATTTAATTTAGAAACGAATTTATAACAAAATAGTTAATTATGAACTAAAATTATGAACCATCACTAAAAAATGAATACTAAACAAAAGCGTTTAACTTCCACATTCGTGTAAAGACCTTTTAAAATTAAAGGTCAAAGCATCGACCACTGTAATTTGTTGATTGTGAATTCTCCTACTTCCGCTTTAACGAACGCATTCTCCTCACGTATCTCGTGCTTCGCACTCAATTTTGTTCAAAATGTGAACTTTTATACATTATGTCCAATACTATTAGATCAAATATATATTATATTTATGTATGTACCTCGGGCTGGTACTCCTTATTCTGATATTGCAAAATAATGAACAAATTTTATTTTTCAAGATTACATTAATATTTTCTCCTTATTTTTCACTAATTTTTATTCTCAGCCACCCTGAAAAAGTATCATTTCCATAAATTTATATTATTACGATTCATAATATCATTCGTGTTGTAACATACGTATTTTCAGTATCCTTTTTTATAATTAATAAAAAGTGCACATGCTACAAAAAAATGTTGTTATTAAAGATTTTATCTTAAGTTGTGCCCTTCTTCCATAAATTTAATTTATTTATTTTTAATGCTATTTTTTATAATTTAAACTAGAAGAACGCATACTAGCGCAAATTGTTTTTCAGCAAATTTGTATACATAATTTAGGCAAAAAATTGATTAAATAAAATGTTATTGTGCTTCTATCATTATTCAGAGTGTTAAATTTTGATTCTAATTTTTTTTTCATAACAAGAGCTTATAACAAATTTTTAGATCTTTTTTGGTTGGACAACTTTTGTCTTTTCATATCTTTCGTCTCTTGTGTAGTTCTTCCCAAAATTATTATTTTTTAAATATTTAATTTTATTCTTTGCGATTGAAATTAAAACTACGCACCCAGTCAAAAAAGTACCGATGCACAATTTTTAGCTATTTCTAAAAAAAGCAACTTTGTTCTATTCATTTATTTCATAGCTGTGCCGTTTGTCAAAAAACTTTCATTTTTATTTTGAATGTTCTTTTAAAGTTTTTTTACCAATAAAATTAAAACTGCACGCCCTATCAAAAAGTGAGCAATAAAAAATTTGTAGATCTTTTTTGAGTGCACAATACTGTCTGATTTTGAATATTCTATTTTTCAAGAAAATTTAAAAAGTTGTTATGACAATATTGTAGAACATTCAGAAAGCAACATTTTTCTTCTTTTGGCACTCAAAGAAGATCTACAAATTTTCTATTGGTCACTTCTTGATTATAGGAAGGGTATTTTTCATTATTCGTAAAAAACAACCTCAAAAATAAAAAATAAATTAAATTTGTTGACAAACGACGCTAGGAGAAAAAAACTGCTTGACCAAAGTTCTTCAACCAAGAAGGATGTACAAATTCTTTATTTATAATTTCTAGAAAGCACGAGTAAATTTTCTTTTAATTTTAAAAAAATAAGATTTAAAATGATAAAGCTAAATTTTTGGAGAGACGATACAAGCTACCATAACATTTTATTTGACAACATTTTTCGCCTAAATTATATCTACAAATTTGCTTAGAACCACTTTACTCTATATGATGCATTTTTTAGTTTAAATCGTAAAAAAAACATAAAAAATAAATAAAGTAAATTTATGAAGAAAGGTACAAGTTCCAATGAAATGCTTAATAACAAAATTGTGTTTTTTTTAATAATATGCGAATTTTTTAATGATAAAAACAAGATAATAAAAAAACGTGTTTCAATACTAATGCATACTACAAATGGTAATGATTTAAATTTATTTATATGATAGATTTTTCTGGGTAGCTAAGAATAAAGATTTGTGCAAAATAAGGAACAAATATTAAAGTATTAATGAAAAATTAAATTCATGCATTATTTTGCAATATCCAAATATGAAGCACGAGCCCGAGGTAGATAAATAAAAATAATATATGTTTGACATAATAGTGTTGAACATAATGTATAAAAGGGTACGTGTTTGACAAAATCGAGTGCGAAGCACAAGATACGTGATGAGAATGTGCTCGTTAAAGTCAAATGAGCTTTAACAAAAGAGAATTCACAATCACAAAATTACCGTTGTCGATTCTTTGACCATTAACTTTAAAATATCTGTGCGAAGCGCGAAAAGAAACAGTCGTGCGCCGTAGACGCACTCAAACTTGCGAATGATAATAAATGTTTTTTTTTGTACTCTGTTAAAAGAATAATTAATTTAAGTTTGCTAAAAAAGTTGCAAGATTTTATCTTCTTTATCCTTCGTCGCTAAAGGCCTCGAAATAGCTACGAAGTTAGATAAACCTGATAGAAAACAGTAATTGTAGATAACAAAAATTTTAGTTTTGATTGCTGATGAATTTTTTTCTGATAGGATTTTTCAAATAAAGTATTTATTGAGTTTCAAATTCTATTCAAATAATGTTTCAGTGTACAATATTCCATTTTCAAGCCGTTTATTTAGAAGTTTCTCTTTTCAAAAAACGATTTTTTTTTTGGAAAATATTGAGCAATTTTCGGCAATTATATAATTTGAGTAATTATAATTCAAATTTTGAAAACTAAACAATTTGAAACTTAATTGTTTGGAACAGAAAGCTTTGCTACATTAAGAATTCAGAGTGCTGAATTTAAACATAGGCAGTTACAGTAATTGTTTCATTTGACAGATTTTTATTTTCTAAGTTGAATTGTTGAATTTATACTTTTAAGTAATAATTCAACAATTATTAATTTGAAACGATTTAAAATTAAAAGAATTGAACTTTAAATGTAAGAAGTGTAGAGTTTTTATCAAAATTAGAAAGCGTTTAATTTTTTAGGTTTCTAACTTAAAATTGCTTAACATAAATGATATAATTATGAACATTTAAAAAGTTTGATTCATTTCATTAAAAATTATTTGATTGAAAAGTGTCAAAGCTTTTATTTTATACATGTAAATTAATTAGAGTTCGAATACAAAATTTGTGAATTAAAAATTGTTTAAGTTGGAATTAAAAAAAAATTTAATTCAGAAGAGTTCCACTCTAGTACTTTAATTTGCAGTTAATTCATTTATACTTCAAATGTGTTAAACTGAATTTTACTTTTTATATTATTTGCAGTTGTATCCTCCACAAGATTAACGTTGATTTAAAAAGTCACCTATTTTAGTAGAAATTGCATCTTTTTCGGATAAAAATTCTGTTTTTATAAAAAATCAACAATTTTTTCAAAAAACTTACCCTTTTTCATTAAAAATTCGAATGTTCTAGCGAAACATAGATTTTTTGGGTTGAAAATTCAAGTATAATCTTCGTAGAATATTCACTTCTTGTTTAAAACTTATATTTCGATGTTAAAACCTTAAAATAACATCTTTTTCAGATAAAAGTAAATTTATTTTTAAATTCTTGATTAAAAAACTCATTTTTTTAGTAGAAATTGCATCTTTCTTCGATAAAAATGCAATGGTTTGGTTTAAAATTCAACAATTTAGTTCCAAAGTCACCTTTTGGGTAAAATCCTTATATATTCTCGTATAAAATTTCTTTCTCATGTGAAACTCATATTTTTATGCTAGAAAGTCAAACTGAAGTCTCCTTAAAGTTAAAATTCAAATATTTTCTTTGATAATTTGTATTTTTAAATAAAAAATGTACCTCTTTTAGTAGAAATTGCATTTGCTTGGATAAAAATGCTGTTTGTATAAAAATTCAATATTTTTTCAAAAAACTGTTTCTCTTCCATTAAAAATTGAATTTTTTCAGCTTATAGATTTCCAAAATAAGATAATCGAAAGCATAGATAGGGCAACATGGGAGGACCGTATAAAAAACAAAGACTTAGAGGGCGCCTGGACAATGTTACGGGAT
>NC_046665.1:86103001-86106460 GCF_010883055.1 Belonocnema kinseyi
TAACTGGAGCTCAAGATGACTTCTAATCTTTCTTTAACTGAAAATTACTCAAAAGTTTCAAATCTGAGAAAACTACATTTACTAGTTAGAGTGCATAAATCTGGTAAGCTTTAAATTAACAAAAACTTATCTGAAATTGTTTGAGTAGTCAAATTTTAGAGATCGTTTTTGTATTCTGTTTTATAAACAACAATTTGTCACAAAAATGGAAAATTATAATTTTAATTAGAGCAATGAATACATTACAGATATATTCATAGAACATTTATGGGGTGATTCTATTACCAATCCATTAATGAATATGTCAGACCTACGGGCTAACTATATCTGATATAAATATTGTACAGATTGATCAAAAAATTAATCTTGATCTTTAAAATTAAAAACTCTTTAAAATTAATTAATTAATCCTAAAAATTCATCTTGATGTCTTGGTTCAGAGTTTGCTAGAAAAAAGTGTTCGTTCGGAATAGACGTCTGCGTTCGGCACACTATATTATTTTTGAAATTTTCTAGTGCTACAACTGGCGTAGAAAATCGAACTGATTAAAAAATAAAATTCTCTTTTTTCTTTAAGCTTCGAATTCCTACTATTCGCAAAATTATAAAATACTAAGAGAACAGAGCAGTATTTTTTGCATTTAGCTTCAAATTATTATATTATGACTTATGCAATGTGATGAATATTGAATAAAATTAGTTTCCTGTGAACCGAGAAAAATAAGTTGAACTTAATTTTTCGCTTTAAGTTAACTAAAAAATGAATGGCGATTTACATGGAGGATAAAGTTAGTTAAAAAATAATATGAATCGGGTTTAATTTTGTCAAAAAAATTTTGTTGTTTGAATTATAATATTTTATAGTTTATTTTGGATAAAAGTTACAATATTTTATAGTAAAACGCAACACATTGTGAACATAAATCGAATGAATAAAATATAATCTTCCTATTTATATAAATTTAATAATCTGGGTTTGAAAACTGGTATACGTTCTGTGATAACTTGGCTAGATCTCCAAAAGCTTTAATTTAAATTTCACATTAAATTCTCAAGGTCCTGTCCTCTGCTACTTTTTCTTTTGCAAGTCACAAAATTCTGAAAATGAAGTTCTTCGGCTACCCTGGTAGTTGGTGTGTTGCACAGGTTCAATTAATTTTCAATTTTCATTCAGGAAGATGATATATATTTTCCATATTTATATTATTCTTTATCTTCTTATGCCGAATGGTTTCTGTCCATTTTGTGATTTTAGTTTCCCATTTACATAGGCTTGTTGCACACCTTCAAGGGGGAAATCCTTGGATCCTGTCCGTCGCGCAATTTCCTGTAACTCACTTACTTTTATAACTATTGGTTGTTTTTTTTCTTTTCCTTTTTCTGCTGGCTTGAGCTTCAAAAATTCATCCTTCAGTTTATATCCTCTACCATCATATATGTACCTTGAGTCGAAACGTACATCATAAATTTCTTTTTGCTCACTTGGTCTGGATTCTGTAAAAAAAAACAATTGATTGCATTTTACCACAATAGAAAATTTGTATAACTTCTTAATAAAATCTTTTTCTACTCTGTTACGAAAATCTACAAGAAATTAAATTCATTATTATAACGCTGGTAGTAGAAAGTACGCAAAAATTGAAATTCAAAGAAACACCCGCAGCTTTCCAGTAATCATCTAAGAAACAATAGTTGTGAGCAATGATAAATTGTTTGAACAACTATGTTTGTTTTTTGCATTATTTATTACGTCGCTAAGAAAAACGTGGATAAAATTTTTTAAATTTCAGAAGAAACCAAAACCCTCCAGCATTAATAAAGAAGTAAACAGTATAGAAAACTAGTTTGCAAATTGAAGAAAAAAACCCAACTTTCTAGCATTATTCCAATTGAATATTATTAACAGCAATAATAAATTGTTTAAGCAATTAACTCTGTTAACTTTAATTAATTATAAAAATTCTGATTTAATGAGTATAGTTTCGGAAATATAAAAGCTACTACTCAAACGTTCGTACAAATCTACGAAAAATTCAATAATAAACTGATAAGCTTTTAGAGATAAAGTCCAAGTTCAAATTGTAACAACTTGAACAGTTAAAATTTTTTATCAGAAGCGTCTAGTTCCTAAGCCTAAGGACCGAACATGAGGATTTTTTTATTTGATAGGGGAAATTTTCATTATTCAGAATCAATATAAACCAGAAAATCAATTTTTCGATCCTAAAGCTGCTTTCTTCATTTCACGTCACATATAGTATAATGAATATTGTTTTTGTTCTTACCAACAGAATCAAGCAGAATAATGGCGATTGCAATCAATAGACTTCGGGCGAGAATCTTCATTTTGGAATCGAAGAATTTCGAAAATTTGACTGTAAAATTGTACCAAAAATGACTGCTCTTTATACTGAAAAATATTGGACTTTACCAGGAAGGCAATCACGGTTATTCAAATTTACCTGACCTATAATAAAGAGACGCTATCAATGATTTTAAGTAAAAATTAGGTTTCTGTTTCATACAGAACGTGCTATGTGTATATATACTGATGATTATCGCGCCTTTTTTCACATTCGGGAAGTAAACAATATTCAAACTTTGAAAACATGTTTATTAGAACGTATCATCTTTAATTTAGTAAAATTTTGTTTCTGAATAACCATATTTTTTCTATTTTTGGCGGAAATAAATCCGTACTTTTTTTCGAAACAGAATAATTCTACTAGGAGACATGAACGGTTGGGTGGGCATCCAAAATCAGGATACGGAAAGAGTATTAGGTAATTTTGGGGATCCAAGAACAAACTATAACGGAGATAAATTAGTTGGTCTATGCTTAGAAAGGGGTCTATTTATTACAAATACTTGGTTTAGGAATAAAATGGTCCACATGTAAACCTGGTCTAAAGAAAATAGCCGCAGTATAATTGACTTTGTTGTTGCGAATGAAAGACTTAGAGAGTTAGTCAAAGATACAGGGGTCATGAGGGGTCCTGAATGCAATACTGATCATTACCTTCTGATCTCAAAAATTAACTTAGGTCGGGGTTGGAGAAAAAAGAGACCCAAGAAAGCAAAACAAACGCGAAACAAAATTGAGAACCTACAGAAACCGGATGTGCGAATAGATTTCCAAAATAAGATAGTCGAAAGCACAGATAGGGCAACATGGGAGGACCGTATAAAAAACAAAGATTTAGAGGGCGCCTGGACAATGTACGGGATATCCTTGTTAGATGCGCGATCGAAGTGTGTGGTACCGTAGTTGTAGGAAGAATGTCTGGTGATGCGTGGTGGAATGATGAAATTCAGGCTGCCCAAAAAGCAAAAAGAGAAGCATACACGAGAACCTTAAACATCGCAGGTCTTAACAATGAGGAAATAAGTAGACGTAGAAATGATTATAGACGCAAAAACAGGATACTTAAACGATTAGTTAAAGAAAGTAAAGATACA